>NC_068302.1:23107287-23407287 GCF_025860055.1 Xyrauchen texanus | reverse complement strand
TTCCAGAGGTTTTCAATGGTTTTCAATTTCAGTGATTTGGACCGTGGCATGTTTGTTGGTGCCAGATGTGCTGGTTTGAGTATTTCTGTAACTGCTAATCTCCTGGGATTTAAGGTTTTTGAGTTCAGTTTTGTTATTTATTTGTTCCTCAGAGCTCCTCTCAATGGACATCCTATAAAAGTTTGGGAGGCACATTTACATATTAATCCTACATGGGACAGGATTAGTCTCAACTATGGAGCTACTCTGTTGTTTCTCTTCTTTGTTCATTTACATTTTGATGAGCCAAGACAGAGACTCCACGTGTTTGAAATCCAGTCTAATACTGACGAAGATACTTACTGCAGTTACTGCAGATCTATGAAATTAAAATGGTCATATCCACCCCCAGTCTTACAGAAATGTAAGTCTATAAATCTCTCTGTGTGGGCTTGTTTATATGAGAGTGGATTTGGCTGCCTTCAGACAGAAGGAACATTGTGCTCCTGTAATTACACTAAGTTGGCACTAGATGTCAGCATAAAATGATAGCATTCACACCCAATAAATCTCGAACAGGTTAGCTATGTCTTCTAACTTCTGACGTGTAACGGTAGAAAACGAATTCTGTGTCAAAGATTTTATTGATTCATTTCAACATGAAATGCCACACAAGCTCAGCATTCTGAAAACCGTCATTAAATTGCAATAAATAAGAGAGATTTGAATTGAATGTTTGCATGAAATATAATTAATTGCACTAATCAATAGTAAAAAGATAAAGCTGACAAAAAGAAAGAAAAATTAAAACAAAAGTTTATATAATATATATAGCTGTTTTCAGGTTAATACATATAAAAGCAATTATAATAATAATTACGATTAATAATTATCATTATTTTAATAATGTTATTAGATAATTAGCTTCATAATAAACAAATTAGAGCATATGTTTCTTAAAGAAAGAAGGCTAGAGAGAGAGAGATATAATCAATAGATTACAAATATATATATATTTTTTTTACTGTCAACAAGATTCCACAGTACAACAAATAAATGACATTTATCAAAGGTGCTCAATCAAAGCAAGTCTACTCTGTAAAAACAAGAAAACTAAACTAAAACTGGGGATGAAATTTGGTTTGATAAAGAATGCAAAATGACAAGAAAACAACTCTCCAACCAAAAACATAGAGAGCCACACAAAGCTGAAACCAGACAAAACTATTGTGAAGCACTCAGGGATTATAAAGATACAACACCACAAAAGGCAACCTCTAAACCACACTCTTAATGAAAGTGAAGACTCAATTAATAATAATCAGTTCTGGGAAAAATGGAACAGTCTGAATAAACAACACAGCCAGGACACAAAACAGAGAATTATGGAAAGGCTTTTTTAAAAACATATCCAAATAAATTTCCGCAGAAAATCCCAGAGTCAATTGGAATCTGCAATAAAAAACAAAAAGAACCAAAACCCTTTAGACTATCAGAATTGACAGATGCACTTAAACTAAAACCCAGAAAGGCATGTGGTTTAGACAACATTAGAACAGAAATCCTGAAGCACAGTCCTGCAGTAATGCAGGAGGCCTTGTTAAAACTGGCTACTTTCCTGATACCTGGAGTATGGGCATAATACACCCTTTATATAAGTGGAGACAAATTCTACCCCAATAACTACCGAGGCATTTGTGTGAGCAGCAATCTGGGGAAGACTTTCTGCTGTATCCTGAATGCCCGGATACAGGCCTTATAAGCACAATGTCTTGAGTAAGAGATTGAATTCCTACCAAACCACCGCACCACCGACCACATTCACATGCTACGCATATTAGTCAACCAGCATGTTCATCAAAAAAGCTAAGGCAAAATGTATGCATGTTTTGTTGATTGAAAAAAGCATTTCATTCCATTTGGCATGATGGTCTATATTATAAAATTCTACAATCCGGCATTGGGGGTAAAATGTACGACACTATCAAATCTATTTTTTTCGGACAACAGGTGTGGAATTAAAATTGGCAATAAAAGAACAGAATTTTTCACTCAAGGGCGAGGAGTGAGACAGGGCTGCAGTATGGGCCCAACTCTATTCAACATTTACATTAATGAGTTAACAGTGCTACTGGAACAATCTGCAACACCCGGTCTTACTCTAAATAATTCTGTAGTTACATTTCTTCACTGGGCAGATGATCTGGTGCTGCTGTCAGCTACTGCACAAACTGGACCTGCTGGAGAACTACTGTCAGAACTGGGCCCTGACAGTCAATCTGAAAAAAACTAAAATTATGATCTTCCAAATGAAGAACAAGTCTGTGCTCACTGTGACACTGGTGAGCTCGAGACAGAGACACACTTTCTCCTTCACTGTGAGACATTTTACTGAAGTGAGAGAGAAATACCTCCACAAACTCTCAAACCTCATGCCACAGTTTACCAGTTCAGCAGACACAGAACAAATGCTGGAAATCATGGGCGAGGACAATCATGCATCAGTTGCAGAAAAATTCATTTTTGAGATGCACACCCTCAGAAACCAATTACTGCCTTGATGTACTTCAGTCACAGTATTTAGTTAATTTTAATGTTCATAATGTCTTATTATATAGTATATTATTATAGTTTTTATTTTATTCATTACCTGGCAGCATATTTTAATTCTATTTTTATTGTTATTTGTTACTGTCTTATTATTATTATTTGTCTTGTCATTATCTGTTTTGTGCATTAATATAATGTAAACACAATCATGCTAAAAAAGTACTTTAAATGGAAAATTGAAATTAAGCAAGAGAGCAGAAGAGAGAGAGAGAGAAAGAGAGAGAGCGAGCATAAGACAGATAGACAGAGATTTACTTGAAGGCATAAGGGGCAGGACCACCTAACACCAATGCCCAGCCCCCCTCATCCTGTAAAGACACATACTCACACACACTACACACTTACACTCTCTCACTCTGGCTCTTGGTGCCTCTGCCCGTACTGCTGCTCCAGACCTCAACACCCCTTTCCATTCAAACCAACTTTAAGGCACACATCTGAGTGTGAGCCAGTATTTTATTTAGAGCTTGCTGTGCATTTTTAGGAGCCTCTGAGTTTTTAAAAGAGTCAGTTGAAGGACAGAACAGTTACCATGATGAGGATCATACTGCTGCTGCTGGTTGCCCTGGCAGGGCCTTTCTTTACCTACACCCATGCAAGTAAGTAAACACACACAGATGCACAAACATTCAAAGTTGGTGCTGCTGTTACACTGTTCTTTCTTACATACTCTGTCCTTTTCTCTACTTTCTGAATTTATTGTACTTCTCTTAAATTATGTCTCTGTCTACCCAGCTTAGTGACCCTTTTATTCATTCAGAGTAGTCTTGTTTGTTCATATTTTATTTAGATTATACTTAAATATCCACTAAATTAAGTTTACATTTTTTCTGTTTATTTTATCTAACATGTACAGCACATAATTTACCATACTCTTCCATCTCTGTAATCTAAAATATTAGAATAAATCAAATCCTATTTGTATGTCGATGATTTTTCTCCTTCTCTTAGATCATTTGTCACTATGGCATCAGCAAGATCATTTTTCAATGAGTTTTCATCTAAGATGAATTTTTCAAAAAGTTACTCAGACTTCTAAGCATGTGCTGATACAGTGTTTCTCTCATTTGGACAATGCGCTGGGAAAATTATGTAATGGTGCAGAGACTCTTGTGTCATTATATACCATTCTTGAGTTTGCCAGCATTGATCTATCTCTCTTGATCCCTTTGTCTCTGTTGATCCCTCTTTCTCTCACTCTGGGCTGGGTTACACATGTGTATTAATAGAGCTGACTCTATATTTAAGGGTTGCATTTGAGCACTTAGTATTTATGCTGGTTACATTTGAGTGCAGAGCAGGCTTGGGAGAGTGAGCGAGAGAGACAACCCTTGTAACCATTTTTGGCGGGGTATCAAGCTTTCACCCCTTCAGAGTTGGGTTGGAGGGGGCATGGATATTATTTTTAAACTGCAGAGCCTCTGACTCATTGCCCAGTGTCGATTACAGCCCCCTAAACATCACATTAAGATACTCAGCAAGTTTGAAACTTTGGAAAAACTCAATCCCAGTATTCAGAGGAGTGGCATCAGCACACACTCTTCCTCTCCAGACTTTCTCTCTCACTCTCTCTCTCCTTCTGTCTCTCTCATTATTTCTCCTGTTGCCATTCATTTCCCTCTCTTCCCGTTCTGCCAGTCTGGTAGTGCCACTCCCTGTTCTAAAAGTGAAGCTTCAATGGTTGAATGTTTCTTCTCCCTAATCCTGCATATATGTACAGGTGCAGAAGTCTTAGGCATATTAGATGTTTCACAAAAACTTTTGTCTTAAGATGGTTTTAAATATTTTCTGTAGTGTGTCAATTGGAAAAATAATTGACTCCTAAACATTCATTTTGCAAATAGACTAGAAGAACAGGGATCCCTGCAACAGATGGTATGGCCCCCACAGAGCCTGAATCTCAACATCATTGAGTCAGCCTGGGATTACATGAAGAGACAGAAGGAATTGAGACAGCATAAAAACATAGAACTGTGGCATTTTCACCAATATGCTTGGAACAATTTATCTGCCAATAACCTTAAAAAACTCTGTGAATGTGTACCAAGGAGAATTGTTACTGTTTTAAGGGCATAGGGTGGTCACACCGAATATTGATTTAGTTTTCTTAATGTTTACAAGACTTTACTACACTTTGTATGAAGTTAATTAATACATTAAAAATATTCATGCATTATGTTTGAAAGCATTCTCAGTATTCAAAATTTTTCACAACTGCCTAAAACTTTTGCACAGTACTGTATATTGTATATCTTTTCGATAATGCAAATACATAAATTGCCCTGATGCAAAAATGACTAAAACACCAAAAGATCTAAGGAAAGGGGGGAAATCATACATATATACAATGTATCTAAATGAATCTATATGTACTGTATGTGAACAACTATACATGACTCAATTTGTTATGTGTTGTAATGTGTGTTATGAATACAGTAATGGTACACTGACATTTAAGAGTACATCTACTGTAGGTATTGGATGTACTTGGAGATAATTTAGCTACATGAACCCTGATACTCTCCAAAATGCACACAGGCACACCCCAACCTCTTTACAAAGCTCAATTGGTCTGAAACATTCTAAATCAACTTTATATTACTCAATTTAAATCAGATCTGCTGAATCTGCATTAAATTAAAGGGACTAATCTGAATAAAACCCATAATCTGAATCCACCCCTCAATCTGAATCAATGTCTGACAAAGCTGAATCTGAATATTATGTGAATCCATTCCACAATCAATTTCTAAGAGATCTGATGGAATTTAATTAATAAAAGTATTGTTCTGTTCATTCTGAATTAACTCCACCCTTCAAAAAATGCCATCCCAGATATGAATGACTTTCTTTCTTCTGCTGAATGCAAGCTAATATTTTTTGAAGAATATCTCAGATCTGTTGGTCCTTACAATGCAAGTGCATGGTGATCAGGATTTGAAGGTCCAAAAAGGAGCTGACATCACCATAAATTAATCTATACAACTCCCGTGGTTTAATCGATATCTTCTGAAGCGATCCAGTAGGTTTTGGGTGAGAACCGACCAAAATATAACTCCTTTTTCACTGGACATCTTGCCATTGTAGTCTCTAGGCATGATCATGATTTCTCATGCACAGAGCGCTAGATGGCGCTACAGGAAGTGTAATCGATCTTGAAATCATGATCACCAAGGAGACTGCTGTAAAGGTGTACAGTGAAAAAGGAGTTACATTTAGGTCTGTTCTCTCTCAAAACTAACTGGATTGCTTCAGAAGACATTGTTTAAACCACTGGAATCTTATGGATTACTTTATGCTGACTTTATTTCCTTTTTGGAGCTTTTGAAGTTCTAGTCACCATTCATGTGCATTGTATGGACCTACAGAGCTAAAATATTCTTCTAAAAATCTTTGTGTTCAGCAGAAGAAAGTAAATTCTGGGATGCATGAGGGTTAGTAAATGATGAGAGAATTTTTCACCATTTTTGGGTGAACTATCCCTTTAAGATAGTTTAAAAGGCTGGTGCAGACACCAGCGCACCAGCATCTCATGCTAGGGCACCAGTCCAAAACACAACATAAGATGGTGACCAGCAATGCTCTTTTCAGCATATTACTTAAATTAATTTCATAATCTAAATTCACTCTTCAGTCTGAATCAACTAATCAGAGCTCAGTCTGTCAGAGCTGATTTGGAATTAACTCCATTGTGCTCAATCTGAATTAACTCCATAGAACTCAATCAAAAATAACAATTGAATCTGAAACCGCTGATTGATCTATATCAATTTAAAACAGATCAAATCTAAATGAACTTCATGGCACTCAATCTGAATTAACTCCAAAGAACTCAATCTCCTGAATCTGAATCCTCTCCTCAATATGAATTAATGGCTCACTCCTAAATGTGAAATAACTCTTGACTTCACTTTAAGTAAACTCCACATTTCTTTTCAAGCTTAATTGGAAGGAATTTAGATTTGCTGGTAAATGCGGCGCTCTGGCAGATACATAGTTTTGACACCCTTAGGTCTGGAGTGTTGGGTGTTGTATTCAGATCAGGCTGTGAATGTTCGTCTTTGATATGTTGTGCTAGTTATAATAGTGATTTTCCACTTGCCTTGTCCTCTGCTGCCCACTCGTGATATGCCATGTAATGTGAATGTGTATGCTTATTTGTGTGTCAAAAAGAGGGAGTGGATCTGCCTCTTTATGAGATGTTCTTCTCTCATTCTCCCTAGTACTAAAAACATTCCAGAATCACACTCCCTCACAACACACAGACACACACATACTGTATGCTGAAGAAGAAGAAGATTGTGATGGATTGGGGGTAAATGGTTGGCCTGTGTCTTTCCTGTGTGTAACCCTGGAAAAGGTTTCTCTCCCTGTTTAACAGACTGAGGCCCAATATTGGCCTCATTCTCTCTATTTTCTGTCCTCTCTGCTCTTTCCCTCTATATTGGTCTCTCCCTTTCCTTCTCTTTCCCTTTTATGGTTTCTGTTTTCTCAGGGAAATGTTTCTAGCTTGGTCATAGTTATGAATTGGATCTTTTACTGACACACTCACGTACGTGCTCTATTTGAATGGCTTTTGACTCATTGTTGCCTATACTAGCAGAAAGGCAGTTTCTCACACTATTTCCCACTCCTTCCTCCATAACACACAGTTACAGTTGCTGGCCAGGTGAGAGAGAGAGAGAGAGAGATAGATAGAGAGAGAGAGAGAGAACAGCTTGCTCTTTCTCCATACTCTGCTCCTCCCATCACATCATGTGTATCTGAATGTGTGTGTGTGTGGTTGTGGTTGGAGGAAAATAGAGCCATACTTAGAACTAATTGTTAGGGTCTCAAACATAATGAGCTGATTGTTAGTAGCAGTCAACAAGAACATTAATATAAACAGACATGCATGTACTCACACATGCCATTCTGATCTCTGACCAGATCATACATTTGTGTGTTTCTTGAAGGTCTTTTTGCATAGGGCAGTTTTGTTTGAATGTGACGGTATGAAAAAGTGTTCTGTGGAGCACAAAGGATACTCTTTTCCTGCATTCAACTACATTGAACTAATTTCCTCCTTTCATAAAAGAGGTCTGAGTTTGTGTTTTCCTGTTTAATTTGGAGAGTCCAGTTAATGGGGTAAAATTAATTGAAGGCCAATATAACAACGTGAATTTTCATGATAAAAAATATGATCGTGCCTGGTAACGTGCATGTATAATGGCTAGAAACAGCATTTTAGCTTAGCGTAAAGCTGACAAATTTTTAATTCTATTTCTTCTGTTCCAAACATACTTCAAACTTACTTCTCTGTCTGCTCGTATGAATGTAACTTTGGATCGCATCATTTATATGAAATCATGCGACTACCATGTTCATATATACTTAAAACAATGACACTAAGAAAGAAAACTTCCAACTTTTCCAACAATGTTAGGTATGAAAACTCCCTATGACTATGGTCTGTACGGAAGCAAACAAGTTTGGCTCAACTATGCTCAAATTGATCAATTTACTTAAACAGTGCATAAACATGTGTATGTACAACACATTTGTCTGGAGAGTTAATTAATTTTTCTCATTTTCTGTGTATTTACTGTGTTTTGCCTTTGAGGGCAGCATAGCATGCAAAGTGCTGAGTCTGATCTGTAGTTAAACCTTTAGTGAGTTTGATATTTTAAACTGTGTAGTTCGGTAGCTGGGGTGGTGTTATTGTAAAGGGAGGTTCCCTTCAAATTGCCAAGAGTCATATCTGGCTTAGACACCAGCACACAGCACAGATCTGAGCTCAGTTTCTAATGGTTCCTGAGGTCATTGTGAGTGCTGTAGAAAGATCTAACCTCATCCACAGAGGACCCTTTTGCCCCTTTTTTTAACAGTGACAATTCTCTCCCATGCTTCATTTCCTTTTGAGCAGTTATTGTTGGCTCCACCCAGGAAGTGAGTCAATTAGTAGAGGGCATGATGTAGACTGGAAGTGATCTCATTAGTGATCTCATTAGCGGCAAGAATATAGGTCATCATTTTTGGGGTGTGGATGGACGTCTTTGGGCGTTACTGGTGTGTGTGTGTGTTTGTTGGTCGATAGAGAGGCTGGAATGTTCTCACTATTAATGGTAGGTCATGAGAAAATTCTGGCTCAGTCATCTGATTCAGTCACCAGAGAACCAAAACATAGAGCAAACAGCGTCATCTTCTCTGGAATATTTTCTGCTCTCATCCAATCTGTACTCAAAATGCCTCCTAAAGACATACTGTATAACAGACAAGGGTGGGACTCTAGTGTAACTCTTGTGCAAGTTTATTATTATAAAACAGTTCCAGTGTTATGATACATACCTCCTGTATAAGTCCTGTCCCCCTTGAAATCCTGTAGTTGTCTGTAATCCGTGATCAGATGAGTATGTTACTAATGCTGTCATCCTTCACAATCGGAAATATCCTACTTCTGAAGTCATAATTAGGAAATACGTCACTTTCTTGTGCTTGAGACTGAGAGAAATGGAAACAAGGACGATACCAAGTTCATCCTCGCATTTATCTTGGGGAACTCTTATATAATACATGTTTGTGAACATGCTGACAATAATTCAAATTTGGTCAAATACACACAAAATACCTCTATTATTCACTACAGTAACCGTACTCTCCTCTGCCATCTCCTCCCAACTTTTTCCCAATCTTAATAACAACTTGAGGAGGCGTTCAGATGCAACTTAGTAGGAAACTCGTCTTTATAGATAGCACGCATCATTTCTGTTGTAGCTGATCACGTAAACATTCAGTTAATAGAGTTTCGGCACATCCATTTCCATATAGCTCAAAATTAAATGTTTTGATTATGTAAAGTACTTGCATTGAATATGTAAAGTACTTGCATTGAATATGTTAGATTAGTAGGATAATTTATTAGCTTGCTAACTGTATGGATTGCATGATGGAATATTAACTATAAAGGCTAATGACTACACAAAGTGAAACTTTTAATTTGTTGCTTGGTTCAGGGTTTTAAATTAATGGGGGCTATGAGCAAAAGTGTCAAAAATGCCACAGAAATTAAAAATATATGGCCCACGTGATTAATTTCTCTGTGTTTTGTAAGCAACATCGGAAATATTTTTGCATTAAATATAAGATCTGATTATTCAGATTGATAAGTTATGTTAGTTAATTAATTACATTTAAGTGTTTGAAATAAACAAATGACACAGTATTTTTCTAAACATGATTAGAAAACAAAAGTGAAAAATTGAAAAGTGAAACATTCCCCTGGAATTCAAATCCAGGGTGCAAATATTGCCCCTTATTTAAAAGTTAATTTCTGACACAGCTTTGGTCATATCATGTGATATGTCATCGATAGCTTACATGACAATAATTTATGAATTTTCATGGTAAGACATTGTAGTATTTCTGGCACTGAATAGAATACCCAAAATAACTTTTCAGCCATATAAGTTGCTTTGGGGTCCTAGGAGGACAGGATTTCATTGCGGGACTGGATATTGCATTACACTGGTCGTTGGACAAGAGTGCTGAGATTTAGTGTAACAGCACTGGGATGCTTTTTTGTGTTTGCGGGGTTCCAGACAGGCATTCTGAGTGTTACACTGTTACAATACACAACCCTTGATCCTATTTCGCTTAATTTTAAACTATTTTTGCCTAAAGAGATAGTTTACCCCCCTGCTGGGTGAAACTTCCCTATAATTAACCTTTGCTTGTATGTGTTTTGTATATGTGGTAGGTACTCTGGTGGTGACAACAACTCCTGATGTGGCTGTAGTTACATCAGAGCAGTCTCATGCTGTCACAAAGAAAGCAACTGAAGCAGCTCCTCAACAAGCAGTTTCAACAGCAGCTGTTTCTAATGTTGAAGAGGCAACGGAGGCAGCTGCCACAACAGCCAATGCTAATGAGCCAATTGTTTCCACAGAAGCACCAGTAATACAAACAGTAGCATCAACAGAAGAAGCAGCAACAACAGATGCAGCAACAGTAGCAGTAGCCACAGAGGCTGCCAACACTGAAACCCCTACAAAGGTTGAAAAACAGGAAGCAGTTACTGATTCAGTAACAGAAAGTCGAGACATACTGTTGGTTGAGATGGAGGAGGAGGAGCAAGAAGGTTAGATATGCATTCACACACACACACACACACACACACAGTGTAAGCAGCTGTTCACACAATGTTCAAGCATCCATCTGCGCTGTTTTGTATTCAATGTAAACATGATAGATTGACATCTTTGACTATCTTGCTGTTTTTTCAGTGCCTCGCACTATGAACATCACATATTAAATTGCATAAGTTAAACTTTTAAAAGGAATAGTTTACCCAAAAATTGACATTCTGTCATCATTTACTTTTATGTTGTTTCAAACCCAGACTCTTCCATAGAACACATACAGTATATCCACAGAATACGTTAAGCAGAATATAAGCCTCATTCTTATATTATAAATTCTAATATTTACAGATGTTATTAAGCTTTCATTCAAATATGACTTTGCACTTTTTAACATCTATAAATGATTTTAACAAACGTTATATAATGATTAACATATTATTTGTTAATATACATTTGAATGCTTAAAAATGTATTCAATTATTTATAAATGAGCCCATAAACTTTGTTATACAACCCCAATTCTGAAAAGTTGGAACAGTATGAAAAATACTAATGAAAAAAAAATAAGATGAGTCATCTTGTGGATTTAATTTTTTTTCTTTTAATGTTCAGTAATTTAAAATCAGATTATTGCAACACACTCCAAAAAAGTTGAGACAGGGCAATTTAAGACTTATAAGAATTTGACGAGTTGAAAGAACAAGGCGATGTGAAACTGGAGATGTTAAACAGGTGAGTCAATCATGTCATAGTATATAGGGAGCCTCCAAAAAACAGCCTAGTCTTTTAAGAGCAAGGATCATAAACAAAAAACAAAGGAAATTAAATAAATGTAAATATATATATATACACACACACACACACATACATGGTTGGGAGGGTTACTTTTGAAATGGATTCCTCTACAGATTACAGAATACATGCTGTAAAATGTAATTTTTAGATTACTCAAGTTCAGTAACATATTCTAAATACTTTGGATTACTTCTTCAGCACTGGTAGATTTTTTTTCACTTGTTTTGACTATAAAAACTCTGCCAGTACATTAAGACAAAATACTCATGTTAAAAATACATTCTCTGAAAAACCCAAATATCTTATGCTGTGTTGTTTCTAAAACAAGATCAATCAAACTGATCTTGTTTTAAGGATTTTTAGATATTTTTACAATAAAAATTATTGTATCATTGTTGTAAAAAAAATATTTTTTTTGCACTAATATCAAAGATTTTACTAGAAAAAAAGAAATTATGATTTAACGTGAATTTTCATGATAAAAAATATGATCGTGTCTGGTAACATGTGCATGTAAAATGGCTAGAAATAGCATTTTAGCTTAGAGTAGGTCATGTTAAGAGCAGCCTACATTGATAGAAAAACATTTTACTGCCTTTATAACTGATTAGTGATAAAAAAAGAAAAACAGGACACAAGTGTGTATATCACAAATTAATATATATAGGTCCCCCTTGTGCTGCCAAAACTGTGCCAACCTGCATCTCATAATAGAATTCTGAGATGATATTCTTCTCACCACAATTGTACGCAGCGTTTATCTGAGTTACCGAAGACTTTGTCTGTTTGAAACTGTCTGGACATTTTCTGTTGACCTCTCTCATCAACAAGGCATTTCCGACCACAGAACCGTCACTCACTTAATGTTTTTTGAATTTGACACATTTCAGTAGTAAACTCTATAGACTGCTGTGCACGTAAATCACAGGAGATCAGCAGTTACAGAAATATTCAAACCAGCCCATCTGGCACCAATAATCATGCCATGGTCCAAATCACTGAGATCTGATTACTAATGATCTGTTAAATATTATTTAATGTTTGTAAATTATTTATTAAATAATGTTATTATAAAGTATTACCACTATTCCTTTAAAAATGTGTATAGAGACACCTGTGTTCTCTTCAATTTCTCTGTGCTGCATCTAACTGTTTTAGAATACAAGGACTGTGTGAACAGACAGTAATCATTGCAAACGTAAGCAGGCATGTGAGAATGAGCGTGTACTGACATATCTTATGTTCTTCCTTCTCCAGTTATGGGCACGGGACAATTGGTAGGGATTGTAATCGGTGCATTGATTGCTGTGATTTTTGTCATTGCTGTAATCATCTTGGTGGTCAGGAGAATGGGCCAGTACTCGTAAGTAATGTTATTCTCTTTCTCTGCAATTATGAGCCGTCCCAGAACAGTTTCCTTATTGCCTTATTTCCTGCTTTTGGAATGTGTTTTCTGAATAAATGCCTGGGGTTGAAATTAGTTTTTGCATGTTAACAGTAAACGGTTTTCTATGTTTTAGGACTGCAAAGAAACGAAAGCCTCAAAAACAAGAGGGCATCATGATCTCTGTAATCTTTTTTATTATTGCATTGATAAACCCTATTAATCAGTGTAACCCAGTATCTAATGTTTATTATTTAAATGTATTGTGGCTTGACAAAACTATGTTGCTCCTCCATGCTCTGATAGTAATCATTATGATTGGAAACAAACCATGCTGAACTGTATGATCACAAATATTTAACGGGGAAATTATGTCATAATGGAATGCTGTAACAGCAGAACACAATGTTTAGCTCTAGAATCAACAAGTGAAACAGTCACTATGGTTACCACCCAACTCTCATTCAATGTCTCCCTCCTGGCCATCAGAGAACTTGTAATGTTGCAGTTTGAATTTTTGTACAAATTGTACAATTTACAGTTTTAAAATGGAGTGGCAACACAGTGCTGTTCATGTTATACTAATTAGTTGTTCCCTTGGCACTAATATGGTGTCGCCTCCCCAAAAAACAAAAAAGATAGGGCCAAAAATAACCCATGGAATTTTTTTTACCTTTTTTTTTAAATGATCTACATTTTTTTCCAAGTTTAAATTTTTTAAATACACTGCTAAATAAATACATAAATAATTTCTTACTGTACATTGTTGCCTTGTTTTCCAGTTAAAATATAAAAAAAAATATCATGAATGTTTTAATTCAAAGGGAAAACAATTTTATTTTTCTTACTCCATTGGCAACTAGTTATTTTTTTTATTGTTTTAAGTATAAATCCAACTACATTTTGTTTAATTTCTCTCAAAACAATACTTAATGTCTTATGTCATTCTCATTCTCAAGTTTTTCTTACTTTAAGGATTTGTAGATATTAATACTGGAAAAAAGAGACAAAAATACAAATAAGAAAATTATATTATGCAGTGTAATTGTCAAATTGTCAACCTGGAACTATTTTTAGAAATTTTGAAATGACGTGTTATAAATTATTAAAATAATTTTTTTGCAGTGGAGAAGTAGCCTAATTTTAACTTATACATGCACATTTTATTTTTGAAAACCTGTTTACATTTGTTAATTGTTTCTTGAATTATACAATTATTCACACATTTCCCTTCTTGTGTAAAAACATTCTTTTGTCTACTGTTGATTAATTTCTTTATTTCTTTCTTTCAATTAGCCCCTAAGAAGAAAACCGGCACGGCAGGAAGAAAAGAAGAATAAATTCTGGAAGATCTGAACTTTTGTTCTGATTTTAAAAAACAATGATAGCAGCACTCTAACCATCCAGGACTATAAGGGGAGTGGGAGAGAGCTCCCATTCACTTTCTAATTGAAAAGGGTGCCCTGCCCAACCCATCCACAACCTCCCCATTTACCCCTGCCGACAACTCCCCTTATTTCACTTATTTATTTAGCTTATTTAGCAATGGTGGGAGGCCACAGGAAGTTATTTAAGTTTTTAAATGCATAATAATGAACAGGAGATGAGTGAATGTGGTTCACTTACTCTGAGTTTGAGAAGGTACTAAAAAACAAATACAAACACATAGAGCTGCACATGCAAGCAAAAGCTTGTTTATTTTTTATCTAAATTCCATTGAGTGTAAATACCACACAAAGAAACTGCACAATGTCTTCATCTGTCACAATATTTAAGTATGGATCGGATTTTAGATTTATCAATTGTTTTTCCCTACAGAGGTGTCCTATAGAAGTATGATGCGTTATGTACAGTTTATGAACTGTTATACGCAGAGGCTAAAGACACATTCTGTTCATGGTCTAGGAATAGACTCACTTTCTCAAATTGTCTAATTTGCTAGTCTAGTAGCAGCCTTAAAGGGGTCATGACATACTATTTTTATTATTATTATTATTATTATTATTATTAGATTTTCTTCCCCAGGGTCCACTTATAATGTTTTTAAAGTCTTTTTTTTTCCAACAAAATGGTCATAATTTAGTCAAATATAATAATTTTCCACCCTGTCTCTGGTCCTCTGTCTGAAATGCTCGGGTTTAAGCTGCCTGGTCCTTTAAGACTTCAGTGTAAACGCCCACTGTTTGGATTGGCTAAATCGTGCAGCCCTTCCAATACAACCCTATTTGAAACTCAAACTGAAGAAAATTAAAAAGCTCCACACAACATTATAAAAACTAAATTTCAGGATTAACACATACTGTAACATTTCATCTGAATATATCAAACAGTTCTCTCAAGCATAAACTATGAAACAATTGTGAAATTTGAAACATTTGTGAGTGGAATTAGTTACTTATGGTTTTGTGGTCCAGTACTTCTATTTTAACTGTCCTATCCTTCATAGGCCATCTGAATACTCAAACATAATGCAATCCACTGTTAAGAGCACTTGTACCGCTCTTAAAATGCGTGCACATAGCCGGTGTTGTGTTGGAGACAAGTTCCACAAATTCCAAATGAGTCGTTTTTCTGCTTGATTTAAATAAACGCTCTTTCTATTGAGGAAATTTTCAGTTCTAAAACTTCACAGTATGTTTTTAGAGTAAAATTACCTCTTACGTGTCAAAAGATCAAGGAAAATTGTATTCCTCATGTCATGGCCCCTTTAACACTAGTTAGGGTATCAACACAGTAAGGGCACCCAAGTAGTTTTTTAATTGACTTTTTTGAAGTGAATTAATACATAACTTGACCGTGTTGTTTTTAACTGTCACCCATTCCAAAAGTGGCATCACTTCCTTAGGGACACATCATTCAGTGTTCTCTTCAGCATAGCTCCAGCACAAAGATGTTTTTGGCATGTATCACTAAAAGCTTGTTGTTTCTCACCCTTAATTATATTATTTTAACAGCATACAGACATTCTGTATCAAAAAGCTTCACATCTTGCATGGTATAACTGTTTGCATTTTGTTTGTGTCAGTGAAGGGGATCCAGGCTGATGTTTATTGTGTTTCTTACTGATGTTTTGCTATAAGAGGTCAGTAATAAGTGCACTGAATGATAAAAAATAAATGTTTAATATTGAGAAGGGGCTTTGGACACTGCAACTCTTTGCTACGATATTTTAAAAAATATATATAATCCATTACTCCATGTTCTCACTTTTCCGTTCGATGTCAAAGTCCTCTTAAAACCAGAGTGTTTGTCTGTGTTTGTGGGATATTTTTTGTGGTTATTGTTCTCTGTTTCAATAAAAAAAAAAAAAAAGAAGAATGTGCCATATTGTGTTACAGTGGATTCTAGATAACATTGTTTATGTTTATCTGTTTACTTTTCAGCCCCTTTCACTCTGCATTCCAGCTCCCCCCACCACCACATTCCTTCTCTCTGTTGTATCCCTGTTACAAAGATACTAAAATACAGGTTAGAGACAGGAAGAGATAAGCAGAGTAAATTGATAAAGTAATTATATAAATATGTTCTTAAATGGCCTCAAAAACTATTTGGAATCTGAAATGCATACATTTCTTTGCATTCCATAATCAAATCAAGTGGCATTTATTGCAGAAACAATAGCACAAACACACTTTTCATGCAAAATATTACACAAAAAGAAGAATTTTAGCATAATATATGTACTGCATAGAATTAAGATGTAGTATTTGGACACTTTCTGGTTGTCAAACTTAATGGAATCTGTGCATAGTAAATGTGATGTACAACACCTTTGAAGTCTGATAGGACACCAGTGTGGACTTAAGGGGAACTGACTTCATGCTTACACTAAAAAGGACCTTGGGGCCAGTTAGTTGAAGTTGTTGCATAAATAGTGAGGTGAATAAAAGTATAGTATAATTTGTCTGCACATGGCCATTGGGTTGATATTTTGATATCTACAGCAATTAAATTAATACATTTCTGATATAGCATAAGTGTCAGTACAGTATACAGTACATATGTAGTATATATACAGTATATATATATATGTACAGAACAGTAGCTAAACTCTAGACCCTAGATATCTATGTAAACATGTTGAATTAAAAGATATATTCTTCTCTCATCCTCTCCTCTGTGGGTGTTTGTGTGTGTGTGTGTTTGTTTGAATGTGGTTTTAGGCAGTAGCCCAGCCACTCTCTCTCCAACTATGTACAATGAACTATTTTAGTGGGAGACCCACTCTGACGTCCTGTTCGGCCTGAGCTCTATAACACTAGTGTATGTGTGTGAGTGTGTTTGTGATACAATGAATACTGTACATTCTTAATGAGTGGGAAACTTCCTGACAGCAAAGGCCTACATGTACAAACACTAACATGAATAAAGGTACATGCCAGACAACTCAAATCCATGTATGGACATGTCACAAACAGAAATACAAACATACACAACATTCTGAGAATATACTAAAACATAAAAATATGCACATTCCTATAGATTCTGGCATACATAGCACACATACATGCATATAAAATATCACTCTTCCCTCTCTACATGCACCACATGAAACATCTGTGTACCATAGACAAATGTGAGTGTTTGAGAGTGTGTGTTATGGGGAAGGGGACTAATATAGTCAGACAGCAGAAAAATTGACTCTCAGTGCTGCCCACCCAGTGTGTTATTTCTGTGGAGGGTACACAGTACCACTGAGAGACTGAACTGATTTGATCTACTGAGAGTTAAATAATCTGCCTGCAACTCACATAACACTACTGTCATGTCTTGTATTCATTTATCAAATGTATTTGAATGGAAAAAAAAAATGTTAGACATTTTTTAAACACTTTAGAACAGGGTTGTGAGATTATATTTTTGCTGTGAACATTTTTTTGTGGTTGGTGTGAGGCTCTCTAAAGTCCTTTTTAATAAAGCTTACAAAAAATGCTAGTGGTAAAGCTGCATATAGACAAAATCTCAGTTACACAAATCTTCACCAATTGTCAAGATTTTGATTAACAGTAATTTAACATCCATTATTCACACACAAACAATCCACAGCTCAAACTCACACACAAGGGTCAAAATGTCAGAGCTTTCCCCTCTCATATATACACTCACTGAGCACTTTATTAGGAACACTATGGTCCTATTAAAGTGCCAAATGAGGTCTTCTGCTGTTGAAGTCCATTCGCCTCAGGGTTTGACGTGTTGTGGATTCTGAGATGCTTTTCTGCTCACTACAATTGTACAGAGTGGTTATCTGAGTTACCGTAGCCTTTGTCAAATATAACCAGTCAGGCCTCTCTGTTGAACTCTCTCATCAACAAGGTGATTCGCCTACAGAACTGCCACTCACTGGATGTTTTTTGTTTTTGTCACAATTCTGAGTAAACTCTAGAAACTGTTGTGCGTGAATATCCCAGATGATCAGCAGTTAAAGAAATACTCAAACCAGCCCATCTGGCACTAACAATCATGCCACGGTCAAAATCACAGCGATCATACCCCCCCATTCTAATGGTTGATGTGAATATTAACTGAAGCTCCTGACCCACATCTGCATGATTATTTGCATTGCACTGCTGCCATAAGATTGGCTGATTCTATAATTGCATGAATAAATAGGTGTACAGGTGTTACTAATAAAGAGCTCAGTGATTGTATACAACCATGTGTTAATGTATATAAGTGAATGAATATGGAAGCAGTGTAAGCTGTACATTTTTAAGACACCAGGAAAAATTATCTACAGGTGTTGTTTTTCACAGCTTTTCCTTGTTTTATATTTGTGTGTGTGGTGTAATGTTAACTAAACGTACAGTACATGAGAAGCTGATGTCATACATCAGGCTGACATTCGGTATGAGCAGATAACAGGGTATAGCGGGGGAAGACTTTCTCTTTCTCTCTTTTGTGTTAAGCAGTCCTTTGTGTCACATGGATGGAACATACATGGTGTATGTGTGACTGATTGCAGCTCAAAAGTGCCTATTGTTCACAATGTGTGTGCGAGTCAGTTTTCCTCTATACATCCTTGAGTCATTGGCGCGCCAGTATGGGGGTTTAGAATGTAAAGATCAAGCTTTTAATTGGTACCCCAAAGGAGACTGAGCACACTGTGCATTCTGGAACATTTTGCAGCTGAAATCGAAATAGAATCACTGCCCCCAGTGGCTGAAACAGGAAGTGTTAAATTTAAGGGCACGTGTGAGCTCCAGCTTCCAAGTGAGATGTCCACAGAGTGGTGCCAAAAGAGAGTTGTATTTTTAGCTGTAAATTATGTAATACAGTAAACAAGAATGCATATTTTATCAAATCCACTTCTAACCCAAACCATAAATGGTTGCATTTTTCAAGCAAAAACACAACCTCCAAATCACTCAACATTGTTAATGTGAACACAATTACTTCCTGGTCATCATGGGGTCACCAGAACCAGTGTCTCTGAGGTTTCTCACACAACATGCAATCAGTAGCCCTAGAGTAAAATGTTCACACATATATTAATGCTAAAATGTCTGATGGGGGAATGGTGCCTCACAATAATTCAGCTGATTAAGGTTCATTTCAGGGTACATGAACTTTCAAAGTAAAATGTTGATTTCACATGTGCTCATGTTAAGGACTGATGGGAAGTTGAGGTTCAATTATTTTGGTTGATCATAGGCATTCCTTTCTTGGAAGGACACACAAACATGTGAACTGGAGATGTACCCTGGTGTGGGAGTTTATTAAACAGAACACAGAGAAAACAGGTAGGTAGCGTGAGGGGAGTATTTAGGCAAGTATACGGTCTTATTAACACAGCCTTTCGTAAAACCAGAAAACGTAGGCAGAAGGCGATCAAATGATTGCCACTAGAATCCACAGATCTGTATCTCAGATACTATCCTTGCCAAAACGGGAAACAAACTTCAAACCAGGTTTCAGACTCACAAAATCCATAAAATGAGGAGCAGATCAGTATATAGAGGTATAATGGAAACTCATGGTTCTCAAAGTCACTTATCTTGCACATCCAGAGCAGATTGTTGATAAACAGGTAAGTTAACATACAGGTGAGTGCTTTTCCTCTGAAGCAGAGTCCTAGGAACATACAACAAGGCCAGGCCACAAGTGAGTGTGAGGCGTAAGTGGAAGTCCAAACAGCTGATGAGCTGCAGGTGTGCATGATTAACACTCAGGCGAGTGAAGGGGGGGGGGAGAGAGAGCGTGGCGTGAGAGGAGGAGTCTGGAAGATCCGTGACATTTCTCTAGTTCCTGACGATGTGGATCAATATACAGTATTGTGAATGTGAATTTGGACACTCACTAGGGCCTTTATCCTCTAATATTGGCCACTGATGACACAATTACCTGTGACATGATTACAATGTGCACAGCATTGCTGTATAACATGCCAAGAAATATATTCTTCCGGAATAATTTGTTTTGCTTATTGTGCATGTTTATTGTAGCTGCTTGCCCTCCATTCCTGACAGCTTGAGAGACTAAAGAAGACATATTTCTGGTAAGTGAATTTAGTGAGCAGTCAATACCCGCTGGTTTTTATAATGCTTTCTGGGAATTTCTAGGGAGCAAAAGTTTCATTGCTCTATTTTAAATTAAGAAACTCTTTTATGTTCTTTTTTAAACTCTTTTATGGCCCTTTTATGTGGTCCCAAGGACTTTTGTCTCCTATGTTTTAAAACTAAATAAACAGCATACATAGTCTATGGACTATCAGGAAAGCAGGCAGAACTTACTGTATGTTTTACTCTTAAGTAAGGTTAAAGGAATACTTAACACAAAACTCTAAATTACTTACCCTCATGTTGTTCCAAACCTGTAAGACTTTCTTGCTTCAGTGGAACACAAAATGAGATGTTAGGCAGAATGCCCAAGTTGCTCTTTTTTTCATACAATGACAGTGAATGGAGACAGACACAAACCCATTTCACACATACAGCCTTTTCTCTAAAATGTACTACAATTTTCAGGTTAGAAGCAGAGCTGAGTAGTAACTGATTACATGTAATCAGGATTATGTAATCAGATTAAAAAAACAAGTTCTTATAATCAGATTAAATGACATCAAAAATACTCACAATCAGATTAAAGTTACTTTTTATGGATTACATGATTACATATTAATTTATTGACCCATCTAATTCGAATCTAATAAGTTGTGCATGGATCATGGAGAGTACCACAAGCCTCCATATTCTGTGAGTCTCCATGAGCCACGTGATAAAATGCGCGAAGTGACGGTTTTAGAAACGGAGGCAACTGAGACTTGTCCTCCGCCACCTGGATTGAGGTGAGTAACTGCGCCACCACGAGGACCTACTAAGTAGTGGGAATTGGGCATTCCAAATTGGGAGAATAGATAAAATAAAAAAATAAAATACATATGGTCTGAGGACTATACTTGACATTGTGCTGTTTTATTTACCTCCAACATTTTTCCCAAAACAGACATAGGTAGTCTGCCCGTGTCTTCCCAATCATTATTTTTGCCATTTTTTTGTTTTTCGTCTCTTGTTTTTCAGACAAATTAGTAAACAGACAACTTTTGAACAGTGAGCTGATAGAGACCCTCTGGAAAAAAATCCTGTGATCAGTTCAATTTCTTGCATGAAATTATATGAGACTTTTTTTTTTTCGCTGTTGGCCGTGGAAGATCTTGTAATTTGTGCACCTCATCTTGGATCTGTTGTGTAATATGCGCACTGCAACGACAAGAAGGTGACACATGATAAGTAACCTTTCTGTGTAATGTTGGCTGTACATCGATTCAGGTCTGACAGTAGTGCAGCTTTACACAAAACATTGACTTTAGTGATTTAAAATAGCTTATTAACCTTGTCTGAGTAAAGTTATCCAGTATTAAAACGTTGTTGCTTTGACAAATGAGCGCAGTTAAACCTTGTAGGCCTAAATCCTGGTAACTTTCGCACTATGTAAAGAAACGAAATAGAGAGTTGACGTGACTAAGAGATTTCACATTTCATCATGGTCTTCTGTTTTTTAACAAGCCGTCATATTATCCTGTCCATGATCAGATGTACAGAGAAAGATTATTTTGGAGCATAATTGGCAGAACTCTGGCCTGGTTATTCACTGCTCTCACATCTGAGCCAGCAAGCACTGTCACGTCCGCATGTGATTTCGAATTCTCCTCTGTAATTCGATCTTACCATGGAGCCCCTCTCAAATCTGTTCCTTGAGTGCTGTTGAACTCAGGGACCAGTGTCACGTCTGCATGTGATTTTGAATTCTCCGCTGTAATGCCAGGTCATGCATGAGGCAGTGCAGCGATTGGATGGAAACGTTCCTGCTCATGAATAATGTGGAGAAATGCTCAGATTCTAAGGACATATTAGTGTACTCTTTTTCCCAATCACTTGACTCAGAGTTTACGCATATACTTAATATATTATGACTTTTTTTTAAACGAAAAAATAAACACTTTACCCTTAACAATAAACATAATGAGTTATATAATTGTTTTGAATGATGTGCATATCTGTTAACATCTCAAAAAAAAAAATAATGAGGGGTTCCATGACCCTTTACATTTCAGTCAGCTATCGCATGGCTTCAGGAGACTTGGAATAAAGTGTATGGAGTAATTTTATGATATTTATTTAGTTTATTTTTTACATATTTTTGTTTCGATGAGATTACAAAATAGGTTTATTTAGAAAAGAATAGAATTTGGGAGATTAAGTTTGGAATTAAGTTCACACATCATTAAAAACTAGCCCAAATTCACAAAACCGAAGATACAAGAGAAGCCTTATTTGCTGACCCAGGGCATCGTGGCAACACATGATCTCACTCATTAACAATCGAGGAACATGCTTGGCATATGCTGGTGCCTCATTCTCACACAAGCACTCACATTCTTATCTGAAAGCATGTTCAGATTATGATGTGAGGGTGGAACAGCAGATGATTGAATGAGAGTGGGACAACCTGCAAATGAAGGGAAAGTAGGTGAAAATGAATGCAGAGTAATGTGACAGTTCTATAATGTGTTATTGTTGGGCAGAACAAAAGCCTGCTGACAACAGAAACCAATGTATACATTCCACAAACAGTCCATATGCTTCCTTCTGACCTTTGATTTCAAAATAAATATTCCACAGCAATGGTTTCAACTGCTCTTTAGACAAAAAGCAGACCTACGAAGCCAACTCATCAGATGCCAGATCACCCAGTAATCTAGTGGCTTGATAAAAATCAGTCCATTTGAAACGGCACTCTGTTTTGCTTAATGACTTCTTAGACAAGTTACATTGAGAGTATTCCTAATTGTGGACACAACTACATCGAGCTCTCAATTACGAGCTTACTTCTTATCCTTACACATTGGACCACAGAGACCTCTAGTGGTCACTTGTAAGAACTACAGCAATGTGTAATTAATGTATTATTACCATGATAGTGAGACAATCTTTTAAATTTGAGTTGTTAAAATACGGTTTCAAATACTCTCCTATATATTTTTTTTAATATTTCTTTATTTATCTGTTATAACAACACTGTACGTTTGAATATCTTCGAGGAAAATTAACGATAGTGTCATTTATACAGGGATATGGTGCTGATTAATATAATCTGCGCTTCTATGCGCGAGCTCGTTACATGTAGCAGGTGATTGAGTCATAAGTGTCCAAATGTTCAGTGGATCAGAACCCTTACCAGTACCCGAATTCGTGTTCACGATATATTGATTCACGACATAGTGAGTTAAGGCTCATATTGAGATACAGAGATAGTCTGCGGCGAACGCTTGTGAGTCACTGATACACGCGAGTGACTGCAGCACCAAACAAAGCTGGTAAGCAATACAAAGCTACATCAAATGTAATACAGCACCAAAGGGCATATATAATCAAAATTACTTGCCATTTAAAATTACTTGCCGTTTTCGAAACGTTTGCAACCAAATATTGTTTATTTTGTCTGAGAGCTGAGGACGGTTAATGCATGCATATTATGGCTTAAAATCACAGTATGTTTTAATGCATTAAGTAGCCTACCGTTGCGCAGCACATGAATATCGAAGATCTTTATCGTAAAGTGTGACTCTAACCGTGACCTCTCACTTGCGCCCAGCGGCAGCGCCAAAATGTGGCTATCAGACGTCCGCAACATGTGCTCCCTGACCACAAAATAGGATGATGACATGCCCACTTCGGTTGTATTACGCTTATATTAATTTTAAGCAATTTTCAAGTACCATATATTTGTGTTGTATTGTAGTAAATATATTTATCTGAATAGGAATGTATGATATTAAAAACAACCGCTGAACGGTAAATCGATTCTCCGCATATTTACAACGAGAATGCGGCATTACGTTAATTCTTCAGTATCGCAGAGAATGACTCCTAGCACTGTTTTCTCAGCCTATCTTGTGTTGGTGCCACTGTGTTGATCATATGCCTGTTTACTGCATTAGGACGCCCTGTGACCCAGTGACGCGTATGTAAAATTAGATTATTTCATATAAGGTTATCTGACACCACCCACACTTCTACAGTCTTACAGATATAGGCCTGCTGATGCTGTATGAAAATTAACCTCAAGAGGTCAGCCCACACATAGATTTGAACGTGTATTTTAACACCGCTAGAACGAACATGTCATTCAATATATAATGGAAGTCTTTCTCTTTTGCATTAGTTTTTACTTACCATTTTGTTAGCAGAATAGGGAGAAGAATGTTTAGCTGTTAGCACTGTCTGTCTATACTGTTGAAGTGAGCTTGTCTCTGTCGATCCGTTTTGTTTCTTGTTTTTTTGATCTATGTATATTCTTAAAATGTCAAACAGATCTGTAAATGCTGTTTAATAGCATTTGATAAACTATTTAAACTGCCTATTTTTGTTTAATTTGAAAAATGATTGTGAGCGCAATTGTATTTATTTTTATCATACATGACCTTTGTTTTCACATTTTCAGACATTCTGATAAAATTTTTAGAGGATATGTGGTTGTCATGGCATAGTTGAGGATGTTTAAAAAGAATCACATTGCATCATGCCATGAATCAGCAGCTGCTATATGTCACACTGACACACAAACTCAGATAAATTGTATGTAATTTATGTTATGTTTTAAGGTATAGCCTCTGATTGATTTCTTAATTTTCAAATTTTATCAAAGATATTGTCAAGAGCTATTACTGAATTCATTTTCAGCCAATATGCAGCCTCTCCTAAACACACTACAAGAAACACTGGAGAGGATAGTCTAACAGAGATATGGAGATCAAATGACAGTGAGTAAAACTCTTATTTCTTCTCTTTTTGCATGTTAGAAAATGTAGATGTACAAGCTTGCACAGGGGGTATCAAGCATCCCCTGATCAATGCTGATCAACAAAAAGTTATGTTACATTCAAACACTTATTTATTACATTTAAACATCGAATGTAAAATGTTTAATTGTATCACAGGTATGTTAATGTGTTTCAGCTGTTGAAGAGGAGAGACCTAGTATGTCATCAGGAGATTTTCTCCAGCAACCTGCAGTTCAACATAACCACTCCTACAAAGAAGCACTATCAAGCATTGTGAAACTAGTAGAGGAAAATATAGAAGGGATAGAGGGAGGATCTATGAGGATCATGAGAAAATGGATTGCAAAAACAAACAGAACATCCCATTGTTGCTGAACGCCAGCCACCCTGTATCTATGGTAACACAAAATTTTGCTAATCAAAGTAAAGTGTTTGAGATTGAGCATCCTGAAATGATAAAACAGGATTGTAGGACTGTTTTTCCTTTAAATGACACTAACGTTGACCTAGACCCAGACCAGGACCCTGATGGTAATGTCCAAAATGTTTGTAAATTACCCTGCCCTCGCTGCAAGAGACGCTTTACAAGTAGACAAGGCCTGGAACGACATTTAAAAAGACATGCTTTAGCAACCAGCCACACACAGCAGTTCAAATGCAGTCGCTGCAGAAGGACCTTCAGTACACAATTTAGTCGTCGGAGGCATGAGACAAGACATGATAACAGAAAGCCAGATGATCATCCAGGAACCACTTGCACTGCCAGTCAAAATGAGCCTAGCACTGGAGAACCTCTGAATGCTTTCAGCCTGTCTAAAGCAGACAAGGCATCACAAAACCTGGAGCCAATCAAGTACTTTAATGCATCTGATGGTAAACAGAAAGATTGCTCTGATAGAATCAGTGATGCCAAAGCCTCACACATTTGCAAGTACTGCAAAATAGCATTCAGAAATCATACCAGTATAAGGAGACATCAGCGCAGGATCCATGATCACCAACTTCTTCCTAGAGGAGTTTGTAAGAAGGCCACAGTCACACAAACATCTGAAAGACAGCAGCTTGTTAAGACTGCACAGGACTCTCAGACTGCTATCCCACAGTGTATGGAGGACATCGATCAGGAAAGTGAGTACATGGTTGACATCTCCAGTAACATTTCAGAGAACCTTAGCTTCTACATAGATGGGAAAATTGTCTCAACCAGTACTGTAAGCAACTGTGAGGTGATTGAGATGAATGATGCTATCATCAGTCCAGCTCAAACTACACAAGCTTTTAAATTAAAAACCAATACTTACAATTTGACCTCTGATCTGCCTGGGCAATCCTCCACCAGATGTAGGACTTCTACCCCACCTTTACTGCCACAAATAAAAACACAATTGGAATCTGAAACCATCTTAACCACCTGTTCATCTTCCTTTTCCTCTTTGTCACTGTCCCCTACATCAGGAACTTCACTGGTCACCGCTTATCTGCCCCAGTCTATTGAGGCAGTTGCCTTTCACAGGGAAAAAACAGTCTATCTGTCTCCCAAACTCAAGCAGCTACTGCAGAATCAGGTTGGCAGTAAATTAGCATTTGCATTGATTGCTGATGGCCAGAAACTTGACTCTTCCTTGTGCCTGACCATATTACCTGCAACCACCACAAGGCTTAAAAGAAGAACAACATCTCCTCCTAGCTCTCTGCAGCAAAGACCCGATTTGAGTGTTGAAACTGTAATGCAGGATGATGATTCTGCAACAGCCAAGGTGCCAGATTTGGAGAGCCACAGGACATCTCCTGAGTTGAGATTCTCAGGCAATGATGAAATTGAATCTTTGAATCCACTCACCTCTGAGGCAGCTCTGATGAGGCAACATATTTTGTCATTAGACTGCTCTGTAGTAAGATCTGGTGGAAACTCCTGTAACCAACAGCCATTAGACCTCTCCAACCCTGTGGGTAAACAAGATAGCTGTGAAACTTCAGCAGAATCTGTTCTGGACTTAAGTATAGGTGGAAAGTGCTTGGACTGTTACACATCAGGAGGTTACCTCACTCATCCTGCTGTTAAGAAGAGTAAACCAAACTCCAGTATACTTCAGAAGGTTCTTATGAATGAGTATGCTGGAGTAGATATTACCTCTGAAGTTCCAGCAGCTGCAGGCATCGTCAGTGCTCCTGACATAACAAACCTTTCAATTGTGTCACTGTCTGATTCAGGCCCACAAAACCCTGAAAAGGTTTTGTTTGAATTTTCTGTTTCCCCTGCCTCTATTCATCCAATGACTCCTTTACTCACGCCTGTCAATATCAATCCTGCTGCCCCTATCCCCCCATCTCAAGGTTTACCTTTAACTCAATCTTTTGTGTCCTATCTATCCACTACCACAGAGAAGCCCAGTCAAGAAAATCAAACTCTCCATTCCACTCTCTTGGTATCAGACACTGTGCTACCCCCAAGCACTGTAGAGGACTGCATTGATAATCATGTACATCCCTCACAGGGTGATTTGAAGCTGACAGTCCCTGACTGTATGACCTCAGCTACTGGAAGTATGGCACACACCCTTTTACCTGCAGCCCCTTCATTGTGTTTACAAAGCCCTCATTGGGTTGCAGATCCCACTTTATGTGAACTAGCCCAAGAAACATTGGTTGTAGACTCTGTATTATCATCTGATGCACAGATGTTTTCTACCTCTCATCCTGTTAACCGGTCAAACATCACATCATTGACCTTTCTGCCAAACACAGTTGTTATTGAATACACAGTCACTGAAAATATTCTCCCAACTCTCCAACCTAATTCTATTCAATGTCTCTCGGACAAAGCTTCTATAGATACAACATTACAAAAACAATCTCATGTCCCAGCTCAACTGCAGTCTGTCAGCCCTGAGACCACCCTAATGCCTGAAACCTCCACACAGTTATCAAAGTCGTCAGGCTCTACAGATGATACACAAACCCTCACTGCTTCCACCAATGATGTGAAAGCAGAGAGCGATGAAGAGGGACAGGATAACTTGCTATGCCCTACCAGTGCTAATGTCCAGATCTCTGATTACTCTAAACATGACAACAAAGTTGAAGATGAATCCTCTCCCGTTCATTCCTTTTGCAAGAACTTCATGTGTAATGTTTGTGACGAGCCCTTCAAATCCATGAAAAATCTCAGTCAACATGTAGGTGAACACTCCAAGGAGTGGCCCTATAAATGTGAATTCTGTGTGCAGTTGTTTGAGAGTGACATGGGTTTGCTCGAGCACCGCTCCAGTTATCATGGCATTGGTAAAATCTATGTCTGTAAAACATGTTCTAAAAAATTTGCATTCCTCTGCAACTTAGAACAGCATCAGCGAGATCTCCATCCTGGTCAAGAGTGCTTTCACACAGAAGTGATGCATGGCAAATTAAGACCTGAAAATCATAACAGTCCCAACATTCTGATTCAAAATCTGATCAAACCAGACCTTCCCATCACAGAAAATAAGCAAGAATCTGACAACACAACCTCAAAAGCAGAGGATGATGACATGGAAAACACTTCTGAAGAACTGTATACAAAAATAAAAATAATGACATCTGAAGGGGTCAAACCAAAAGGCCCAGCTGTACGTCTAGGCATTAACCAACATTACCCAAGTTTTAAACCACCTCCATTCCCATACCATAATCGGACACCAACTGAAACAACAGCAGCATCAGCCACCAACTTTACCACTCACAATATCCCTCAAACCTTCAGTACAGCTATTCGTTGCACCAAGTGTGGTAAGAGCTTTGACAACATGCCTGAACTGCACAAGCACATCCTAGCCTGTGCTAATGCTAATGACAAAAAGCGCTACACCCCTAAAAAGAACCCTATACCACTTAAGCAGTTTGCAAAAGCGCAAAACGGGGTGTTATCGCCTGTGAGAATTGTTAATAGTAGGCAGAATCTCTCTCAAAAGCCTGGACATCTGAAAAAACTAAACTTTTCTGAATCACCAGTTAAGATAAAAATTAATATCATGAAAAAGAAGAAAGACCTGGGGGTTTGTGCATGTCCTCACTGTAGCAGGGAGTTCACATACCATGCCAGCTTAAAGAAGCATGTAGCTTTTAGCTGCCCCATGAGGCCTTCCAGTAGAAAATCCAAGAACAGAAAACTTGACATCGTTTTAGCCCAGGAGAACATCGAGAGCATTCGCAGACAAATAAATATTAGTGCAAAATCACAATACTCAAACCATGGGCCAAAAACAATAAAAAAGAGTCGGATCAACAAGCCAAACACAGATGCTGCCACTCAGGATATTAGGCTGAAAAGATCTATCATTCTGTCAACATCTGTGGTTCATTCTAGTAAAAAAGGCAAGCCTATTTTAAAAGGCAGCTTTATGTCACAGCTGGCCTCAAAGCAGATAGTGTTCTCCTCTGTTGCTCAGGTTAAATCTCTTAGGTTGAGAGAAAGAGGAGGGCCTATTACTCGCAGTGTGCAGCAGGCCAGAACCACAACAACACCCCTTGTACAGCCAGACAGTCACAACCTAGTCATGCGTCCTGTTATTCTTCTAGTCAAGAAATGAACAAAAAATTACTACTGATGTCAACTATCTGTTTTTTTAAATGCCTCCTTGGTGCATTGATTGTGTAAATATGATTCATACAGTCAAGTAACTGCAGATATTGGATTACTGTGACCAAAACACTCTTGGTAGCATGGTGGCTCAGTGGGTAGCATGTTCTCCCTCTGTTTGCGTGGGTTTCCTCCGGGTGCTCCGGTTTCCCCACAGTCCAAAACATTCTGGTTTAGTGAATTGAAGATTCTAAATTGTCTTTAGGTGTGAGGTGAGAGTGTGAAAGTCTGTGTGTGTTAGCCCTCTGATGGACTGACCACTTGTCCAGGGTGTTTACAGCACTACCTGCAACCTTACATACAGTGCATCCGGAAAGTATTCACAGCGCTTCAATTTTTCCACATTTTGTTATGTTAAAGCCTTATTCCAAAATGGATTAAATGTATTATTTTCCTCAACATTCTACAAACAATACCCCATAATGACAACGTGAAAGAAGTTTGTTTGAAATTTTGAAAAAAAAAATCACATGTACATAAGTATTCACAGCCTTTGCCATGACACCCAAAATTGAGCTCAGATGCATCCTGTTTCCACTGATCATCCTTGAGATGTTTCTACAATTTGATTGTAGTTCACCTGTGGTAAATTCAGTTGATTGGACATGATTTAGAAAGGCACACACCTGTCTACATAAGGTACCACAGTTAACAGTGCATGTCAGAGCACAAACCAAGCTATGAAGTCCAAGGAATTTTCTGTAGACCTCAGAGACAGGATTGTATCGAGGCACAGATCTGGGGAAGGGTACAGAAACATTTCTGCAGCATTGAAGGTCCCAATGAGCACATTGGCCTCCACCATCCGTAAATGGAAGAAGTTTGGAACCACCAGGACTCTTCCTAGAGCTGGCCGCCTGGCCAAACTGAGCCATCGAGGGAGAAGGGCCTTAGTCAGGGAGGTGACCAAGAACCTGATGGTCACTCTGACAGAGCTCCAGTGTTACTCTGTGGAGAGAGGAGAACCTTCCAGAAGAATAACCATCTCTGCAGCACTCCACCAATCAGGCCTGTATGGTAGAGCGGCCAGACGGAAGCCACTCCTCAGTAAAAAGGCACTTGACAGCCCACCTGGAGTTTGCCAAAAGGTACCTGTAGGACTCTCAGACCATGAGAAACTAAATTGTCTGGTCTGATGAAACAAATATTGAACTCTTTGGCCATTGGAACTCAGAATGGCAAGCGTCATGTCTGGAGGAAACCAGGCACTGCTCATCACCTGGCCAATACCATCCCTACAGTGAAGCATGGTGGTGGCAGAATCATGCTGTGGGGATGTTTTTCAGCGGCAGGAACTGGGAGACTAGTCAGGATCGAGGGAAAGATGAATGCAGAAATGTACAGAGACAACCTGCTCCAGAGCGCTCTGGACCTCAGACCGGGGCGAGGGTTCATCTTCCAACAGGACAATCACCCTAATCACACAGCCAAGATAACAAAGAAGTGGCTACAGGACAACTCTGTGAATGTTTTTGAGTAGCCCAGCCAGAACCCAGACTTGAACCCAATTGAATATCCCTGGAGAGATCTGAAAATGGCTGTGCACCGACGCTGACTGAGAGGTCCTGCAAAGAAGAATGGGAGAAACTGCCCAAAAATTGGTGTGCCAAGCTTGTAGCATCCTACACAAAAAGACTTGAGGCTGTAATTGGTGCAAATGTTGCTTCAACAAAGTATTGAGCAAAGGCTGTGAATACTTAAGTACATGTGATTATTATTATTATTTTTTTTAATACATTTGCAAAGATTTCAAACAAACTACTTTCACGTTTTAATTATGGGGTATTGTTTGTAGAATTTTGAGGAAAATAATGAATGTAATCAATTTTGGAATTAGGCTGTAACATAACAAAATGTGGAAAAAGTGAAGTGTTGTGAATACATTTCGGATGCACTATATAGACTTATATGAAAAGTGGCTATATGAAGATGGATGGAAAATGTTTGGGCACAGTACTGTTTAATTGAACTTATGAAAGGCTGAAATAAGAATGCCCTTAATTTTTCTGATCTTTTTTTTTTTTTTCCATTACTGCCAGCTCAAATACTGCATTTAATTTCTAAGCTTTATAAAATACCATTATTATTTGCCAAATAATCAATGGATCAACTAGTCATTTGTAAATACTTTTGCTGTATGGAACATTTTATTGTGCTGACACTGGGTGTTCCTGAATATCTAGCGACCACAGATATCCTATCCTGCTTTAACACACCTGCCTGTAGTTTTCAAATAACAAATGACATTGATAAACTGGTTTAGGTGTGTTTGATTATATGCTGATCTGAACCCTGCAGGAAGGTATAGATCTCTAGGAGTATTACTGAGCAACCCTGTGGAAATGGATTACATAAAATGCTCTGAAATGTCATGTTAAAGCAAAAAGTGTTATTTTAATTGCTGGGAGAGTTGGGGTCTCATGCACTTTATGCTGTTGATCATATACATTTTTGTGAAATGCACTGCAGTAAAATGAAACAATTACTGATAATTATTTATTCATGTGATTATTCAGTGTTTAAGTGAAGACTTAACTGGAGCACATTTATTATTGTGATGTAACTGGATTCCATTTTGTAGATCATGTTAGTTTGTGTATTGTTTGTTGTATATGTGCAGAATGGATTCTTCATGCATGCCCAAGACTTAATGGTTGAGTGATAGTGTGCGCGTTAATTTATCAGACTCTGCACTACAGCAGACATGCAGCAGGAGAAGTAAGATTAGAATATATTATATAATTGATTATAATTGCTAAAGTGGTAGAAGGTGTCCAAAATTTCTCTCTATGTCCCTGTTCCTTTTTCTTCTTAAATGTAAAAATATTTGGTTCATATCCTATTGAGTCATCATATTATTTAATGGGTCTGATTTATTTTCAGTTCAGTTAATGGACATGTTTAGGACTGGGAAGATATTTATTTGTGAAATGGAGACTGCAACCACTTGTAACCAGGTCTGGAATTTTTAATTTCATAGTGCTTAAGATGATTGTTTGCACAAATGTGTGTCCTGTTGAACTATGCTGATGGTGAACATGGTATCAGACTAAAGCCTTAAAGATGTGTAATTATGCAGAGATGCTTTGTTTGGGACAAATGTGATTATGGTTATATTTTGTTTTGTCACTTCAAGACTTCATAATCAGGGTTAAGAACAGGTAATACATTGTATTTTAAGGGTTAGTAAGGCTTTAGGAATAATATAAACATTGAAATTGTTACAATATGATTGATTGTTATGATCTAAATGAAAAGGTAACAAGTCTATCTGTCCTGTTTGGAAAAAAGAAAAGAAAATTGCAAAAATCAGAACTTGTATGACTATACTATGTGGTCATTAATCTTCCCGCTCATAGAGCTTATATTTAAACATGAGTTCAACATGCTGCTCTAACAGCTCCATTGCAGTTCCAATAGACTTTTATAAACATGTGATGTAATATTTGTCACATTCTTTAAACATATGAAGAATTAATCTTTAAATGATTGTAGGCCTACTCTTAAATCTTTTTTCTTACATTTGAAATAAGCAAAACAGTAACAATGTTCATAATTATTTATTCAGACACTTATCTACTGTCAAAGAGGTTGCTTTAGGGCAATCATATTCTAGAGCTGCAATCTTCGTTTACAGTTTCGAAAAAGCCTTTAAGTGGCTTCAGATAGGCCTTCTTTAATGTGAAATATGTATGGCAATGGTTCAATACTACGGTGTTCAATATCTCCCAGGTTATATTCCATCAAATTTGACTTTGCTCATGAATGACTGAATAAATTGCTATGTTTTAAAGTTCTCTGCAGTGTTTGCTGTTTTATGCCTAATTGAATGATGTACAAGACACAAGCCAAAACCACTAGAAAACACACATTTATTCATAAATATTTTTAAAAGAAATTGTATGAAAGTTAAAGATCCAAATCAGTTTTTTTTTATACACAAATAATTATGGACTCCAAGAGTCAAGGATGTCAGTGGCACTTCAGATGCATGAAGAGCACCACTCACATGCCCACAAACTGAACATTTACAAAATGTTCAAATTAAGGGCCAGATGTGAAATGGAGGCAAGGGTGTAGATATGGCTTGAACTTTGGGGTGGGGGGTGGCTGTACTTGCTTGTTTTGAGAATCCAAAGTTCAAGCCATATCTATTCCCCAGAATGTAGGTAAAGCAGAACTATGACCTGTAACCTCTCAGTTAATGGCTCAGTCCACTATCAGAATAGGTATTTCAGATTTAAGGTCAAGGCTACTCTGACCACCCTGAAGACAAAAATGCTACACAAACAGGTGTTTGTGTCATATTCAGAGATGGTGTGCCAAACAGAGCACCTTGACTTTTCCCAGTGAGCAGCTTGAAATATAGGAAAGCTATCAAAACTGAAATATTTAAAGGATCAATACATTCTGACATTGCCAGGCCAATCCATTTGGGAAGCATGAGGCGCTTCCCGGCACACAGCACTTAGATGTACATTCCAATTCTCATTTGTATATTCACAGAAGTTTTACAGGATTACACCAGCTCAATTCCACCCACCCCTCTCAGAAAAAAAATTGTTCAATTTAATTATGATGCATTTGCATTGAATTAAGCTACTTCAGACATATCAGGATACAATGAAAATCTACATAAATGAATCAGATTACGGAGTGGAAAATACTTTGTATCAGGCTGTAAGTCCCAATCCATGGTCATATTCTTTACAATAATTTAAGAATGTATAATAAAACATAGATGTTAGAGGACAAGGTTTATTAAAAAAATTATTTACAGTTAAATGCTAATGACCCATGGGCCGTGAGGACCAAGTATTTAAAGGGATTTTCACCCAAAAATGTGAAAGTCACATGTGGTGCCTGTTTAGTTTCACTTTCACAACTGAAAGTGAAAGTGGAGATTTTTAGTAGGCTAACAAATGACTTAATTTAATTAATTTAATTTAATTTGACCAATTGTCACACATTATACATACATTTCTGCATATACATGGTGAAATTATTTATTTTTCACATATCCCAGCTAAGCTGGGGTCAGAGTGCAGGGTCAGCCATGATACGGCGCCCCTGGAGCAGATAGGTTCAAGGGCCTTGCTCAAGGGCCCAACAGTGGTGTCTTGGTGGTGTTGGGGCTTGAACCCACGACCTTCTGATCAGTAACCCAGAGCCTTAACCGCTGAGCCACCACTGCCCCAGATTCTTTAAGACTTAAAGATTGTTGTTTCTCACAGACACCTATCATATCACTTCAGAGGTTATGGATTTAACCAGTAATGTAGTCTAGGGCATACGCTGCATGCCCACTTATCTTTCTTCTGTGATGCTGCTGTACTGTTGAGCAAATGTTGTTTTATTTTTAATAAGTGTATGAAGGTTCTCTCTAAATATGCACGGAGTTGTGGGAAGCGGGAACGCAAATGATGGCACAGACAAGACAGTCCAACTCAGCTGATCCAACAATCAGAACGATCATTTCAGACACGATTGGATGTTTGCTAACCAAACATATTTGACATTTCAGTAAGGGCGGGACATTTCCAGCCACTCATGCTGATGCACAAGCATCCCTGGAGTAACCATAATTTGCGTGGAAAATGTATTTCACTGCTAAACGTTTATATATATTTATATACTGTACTGTGCAAAAGTTTTAGGCACTTGTGAAAACTGTTGCATTGTAAGGATGCCTTCAAAAATAATCACTTTCTTTTATTAAAGTCGAGCTAAAAAAAAAAAACTAAATCAATATTTGGTGTGACCACCTTTGCCTTTAAAACAGCACCAATTCTCCTAGGTACACCTAGACAGTTTTTCTTGGTTGTTGGCAGATAGGATGTTCCAAGTTTCTTGGAGAATTCTCCACAGTTCTTCTACCTGTTTAAGCTGTCTCTTTCTGTAATCTCAGACTGTCCCGCTGTTCAGTGGGGGGCATTGACATCTGTTGCAGGGCACCCTGTTCTTGTATTCTAATATTTTCTATTTGCAAAAGAAATGTTTGGAAGTCTAAAATATATATTTTCTATTGACACACTAAAGCTGAAGATATAAATATCCATCTTAAGACAAATGCTTTTGTGAAAGACTTTTGCACAGTACTGTATATTTACATTTAAATTGAACTTATGCAGGTAAACTTTGTGGACATACTGCATGTTATTGCACCCATGCAAGTTTTTGATGCTCTTCAACTGTCTCTTGTAATTATATCAAATTTATTTTTCTTGCCCTTTTTTCTTTTCCCTTTTACTGCTGTCAGTGGTGCCTTTTTCTCATGATATTGGAGTGTTGGGCTTCATAAATTCACAGTATGCCCACCTCTTCAGACACTACACCACTGGATTTAACCACTGGAGTCATATGGACTACTTTTGTGTTTTCTTTATGTGCTTTTTAGACCTTCAGATTTCAAAACTAACTTGCATTGTATGGGCCTACAGAGAGTAAGTCATATCTGGGATGGCGTAAGGGTAAATGAGAGTATTTTCCTTTTTGGGTGAACTATCCTTTAAATACAGAATTGGTTACTTTGGAAGAATGACAATTAAAACGTGATTTTTCATTCTTGATAATTAATTTTATTTTGGGCGAATGTTTATTGTTACTTATACTTTGGTAATGTAAAGATTGCCAATAAAGTTTCTTTGATCCTAATCTAGGAGGCTTTTAACACTGCAGTGGTATGCTGCTGTAAAGCGTTTGTTGTTTTAATTATAATATCCACTGGATGGCAGCATTGACTACCCGCATAATCACACACACAAAGAAATTCACATCAAATCAACGGCGCCCACCGCATCAATTGAGTCTATTAGTTTTCATTATTTAAAAATAATGGTACTGTATTTATATAAACTTTCATTTGACCATAACATTAAAATTATTTAGTCAAAGGAGGAACTCACAATTTTAACCGCATTAATTAGGCTATGTAATGTGTATTGTATTGGCATTCACAAGAAATAACGACGAGTATCACGCCATGGAGGCACCGCCCCGTAAACATTTTGTGAGAGCTGATTGGCAGAGAATTTTGGCGCTGGGGGTTGATGGACTTGGTGAGTCGAAATTGGCGCGGGGCCAATCAGTCATTTACGTTAAAATTCTAATATATTGCGTCGTCTTTATGTGCAGCCTCATGTTATCCCAGTGAACTTTACAGATCAAAATACAAGACGAATTCTATAGAATTAATTTGAAATTACGCATGGTTTGCTTTACTTATAGGCATCCTCCATCTACGAGCCTGTATAATCGTGCCTATCCTATAATATTTTTATACGAGAGAAGTGAACCACAATCAGCCTGTTAGATGCTCGAAAATCACATCTAATGCCTCTTTTCATCCGCCCCCTCTTTCTGGGTATAAGCAAAGCCAAAGTGGGTCATTTGCCGCATCCTTGACGCATCGGGTGAATTCACCGATGCAATTTATTTTTCTCGTTAGAACAAAAGAATTAAAGAAATACTTCAGTTAAAGCTATAAACATTGCATTCGTGCCTCAAAGACTTTAATTTCTAAACTGACCAGATATACATATGGGGCATCTGCCTTTCCAAGAACACAATATTCAGCGTTTTGTTGTTATTAGGTTGCCACGATACTAAGAAAGAAGGCCGTTGGGCTACACAAAAGGATGCGCCAGCAGACGCGCTCATTTCCCCCGCCTTCCCAGTGCGCATATACTTATTCTGTCTCTTCTCAGGATGTGGGGGGAGATTCTTCACTGAATCATTTTTTTCTACCGTTTCAACACGTAGCATGAGCGAGACAGAGGCGTTGGTATCCAAACCAAACCTCCCTACGCCCGGTCTGAACCGGTTCAGCGGCAGTGCGCGCTCTAGGAGTCTCCCTCCCTTCTGCCTTGCAGCAATTCCTGCCACGCGCTCACACACAAAAAAACAAATCCTAACAGAGCGCGAGAACGCGCGTATACGTCACCCCCTCACCCTATGCCTTGTTCTCCTGCGTCTTCCATTGGCTAACGCGGACCTCTCGAGCCTCCCCTTGTTCTCTCCTCCGATTGGTTCTAAGAGCTGCCGCGGTGAGGGCCATGGACTACGATTGGTCGGTGTGAGTGCGAGCCCTTCTCTCCCATTGGCTCTTGCGGGCCGTGCATGTGCGCGAGGGAAATAGTTGTAAACGCGAAGCGCGTGCTGGAAAGCCGAGGCGTAGGGCTGCGAGCGGCGCGAGCACCGGAGATCAGCAGGGGCATCACTCGTCACAACATTCAGCCTCTCATCCGCCCTCACTCCATTTTGTCGCGATTTTCCGTTTTTATCGTTGAAGTCTGAATCGTGGTGAGCGATTGGAGCCGGGCTCACTAGCGAGGCTTTTGTTAGCCCGTGTTGGGGGCAGTTACTGTTGCCAGTCGGTGGGGGGCCGCATTATCATCTTTCGGTCATTTGGGAGGCAAAACAGCAGCCTCTCACCGCGTGTTAGTTAAAATCGATTTGAGGTGTCTTTGGTCTTATTCAAGTGGGATACTGGATCTGGTTAGACTGGAATAACGGCGTTTTTTAAATAACGGTGTAAAATTACTGCCGCTCTTTGTGTGGCTTCAGCTTCGTGTCCCCGTTACCCGAAGTTCCGTACTCCGACCTCCAAAAAACATGTGCTCCCGGGTGTGGTTTATCACAGACCGGCGGATCTGCCAGGAGTACCCGCAGGTCCAGATCCTGCGAGCTCTGAAGGAGCGCTGCGTCGAGGACGATGTTGAATTCCGCTATCTGCTAATGGATGAGATCGTCCTGACCATAACGGACGGGCAGCTCGGTAAATACCATACACGCATACACTCACTCCGTTTGTTTCCTCAACAAACACGGAAAATTATTATTTTGTGTTGTTTAAACTGTTGACTTGGCCAAATAACTGGCCATGGTGGTTGGTAAGCGCGCTTGCTTTGATTGTGTGTGTGAGAGAGAACGTTTTGTGTAGCTGGACGTGTGGGTGCCCACCTAACCCACTTTCAGCCTGCCAGCCTTCATAGCAAAGCCAATGGATGGGAGAGGGAGGCTGTTTTTAAATCTGTTATCATCATAAAACCGGCTTTACTGACGATAGTGTACGGATAGCGCTATTTAATTTTGCAACATGTGCGCGCGAATGAGTGAACGATCGCTGCGCCGAGTGAAAACAGTCACGAGTGTGCGGCGCGTTCATTATCAACATAAAGCCTCGACTTTCACAAATAGCGGTTATTCAGGTTTTCATCATTACACACGTGGACATTTGGGACATCTTACCGTTTTGGGAGTACATCTTTACCATGCAAACTTTGGTCGAAATCAATTAAATTAATTATATTACCGTGTCGCATTCGCGCGAAACTTCACAGATGGCTTTAATCGAAGTAATCGATTGTTCACGTGCAAATCTCGTCTGGAAGTGTGATTTTAAATCAGGCGGAAGAGTTTTGTTTGACCATGTCTTAGATATTTACAGATGTGATGGTATCACGGTCCAGTCATATTAGAAACATAATTGAAGGCTTTAGATAATGTATTGTCGTTTGTAATAGCAAAATAAACCGGGGTCCTGGTTCATACGGTTTATTTTGTGTTAACAACGGGGTGACTGTGTATTATCCTGCTTATTGCACGGCTACTAATCAAATAAATATAAGGATATGAAATATTGTTTTGGGTTGAAATTATTTTTTTTATTATATGAGAAGACTGAAGTCACTGAACAGCTAAATTCCACCTATTAGACATTTTCATCTGGAAAGCATCACAATCTTAACACCTCCTAAACATCTTAAAATATATGATTTACAAACATTCTAAACCATAAATGATGTCTCAAAGACATCTGCTGAATATCATATGGATATCCAAGACACACTTATTGACATAGCCTTATACACATTTTGCAGATGAGCAAACAACATAAAAATATGTCCTCCAGATGTAAACACACATCAAATAGATGTCTTGGTGATGTACATGTGCTATCAGGGTATCCAGCATATTACAAGACTTTTGCTAAAAACCCAAGAGAATTCGTCATGTTTTCCTCTATTTATTTATTGATTTATTTTAATAATAGGATTTTTCAACTACTTAGTAAACCAAGGACTGTGGTACACGTAACTTGACAATACCTGGACGTTTTGCTCTACAAAATAAATTACACACAGCCATACCATTTTAAAGCAGTATTGAATTCTAAATTCACGTTTGAGGTGTGTAATTTATGATGTAGAACAAAATGTCCAGATATTGTTAAGTAATGTTTACCACAGACCTTATTTATGCAGTAGTTGAAAAAAGCCATAGGAAAATCCAGGGTAACCCATGGGGAATTTACCTTTCTGGGTTCGTCAACAAATTGATGTTGCTGAACGGCTCTAATACAACACTCTGTAATTCTTGATTCTGAGTGGTCAATGGCCCTATCTGATATGTCTGAGTAACAACTACACATCTGGGGATTAAGTCATATCAGACTGATTATTTTGACTTTTGAGAGTCATCTTTCCTACTTCTTGTATTGCTCTACGATCTGTACAAGTAAACTAATAAAATAACTTCAACACAGCAGTGCATAAAATCATGCAGATACGGATCAGGAGCTTCAGTTAAAAGGGTGATCTCATTGATTTCGACCGTGGCATGATTGTTGGTACCAGGCAGGCTGGTTTGAGTATTTCTGTAACTGCTGATCTCCAGGGATTTTCATGCACAACAGTCTCACTTATCAGTGTTTCATGTCCATTCATTTATTTGGCAAGAAGTATTGTAATAAGCTAGATAATGAGCAGTCATATATATTCACAATATAAACACCATAACTCCGCTAGATGCCGCCATTGACCAATCATAATCGAGTATTCAATAGAGACATGTAATAATGTCTAATAGACTTGTGCTGTACATTCTGATATACTTTTCTCCCCTATCTCATTTGAATACAGAATCCTCTTATTCATGGATTGCTGCACCTTGTTTTCACAGCCATGTGCTTCACATTTCAAATCTAACAACTGAAACTTTGTTGAACAGACATTTCCTAAAGTTATTGTTTCTTTCAGATTTAAAGTAGTTTGCCACACCTTTAAGCATGTGCGGTAATTACTAAGCAGCTAGTTATTAACCACTTATTAACAATAATTTGACAGCTATTTGATGGTTTGAAAGTGTTATATAAAAAAAAAAATTATCGGCCCTATGATGACGTTATGCCATCTTGTATGTTGGGGTGGGTGGGGCTGTTTTTGATGTTGTCTTAAGGTGACAGCAATTTCTTGGGGGGAGGGGGGCGGATTTCGCATAGACTTGAGGTAAAGGGAGTGGCTATGCACCAATGCAGCTCTGCTTTGAATCGGCTGGTATGGGTCTGTAACCTAACGGACAGTCAATCTAAAAGGAAGACTCAAACAGATAAGTAAACTGAAAACATGTTGACCTGTTTTAATAAAAAAGTAGACGTCTAACTGCAGAGCATGACAGCATTACAACTGGAGGTTGTTGGCTTGGTGTGTTTTTTGTGTGTAATCTGCTGGACTGCATACTGTCTTGGTCTGATTAAGAGTTGCTGAACAGTTGGTCAGCTCTAGGATTTAAACCCCACGAGATTGCTACATTCTGCTGAGTTACATCATCAATGTGAGACATGCGGAGCAGAGTGGGTCAGCACATATTCATGATACACAGGGATGGAAGCTGTCTCTCTCCCACACAAATTAGATCAAGCACTTCACTTGCTTATGCTGTGATTTTACAGATAGACAGTTGTGTCAGTAAAACGCACTTCAGTTTAAAAGACAATATCTTTAGAATCTTTCAGGATTTAAAATTCTTGAACAACATTTTAAAATGATTTAATTACATTTTTATTTGTAAATCTGTTAACAGGCACTGCAGTGGTGTGTGTATGGTTATTGTATCGCTAACCAAATATAATGATCAATCAGTGGTCAGGACTTGTGATCCTGTGATTTTCACATCTTGGGATGCATCAAGTGGTGTGTGTGTCACTTTTTGATGTCTAGTGTCCATTCCTCTAAGAGATGAGAAATGTAACACCAATTTACTGTCTCACACATATAGAAACTGCCAGAGTGCTCAATTATACAAAAACATGCAGGTATTGCACATGTGACTTCATCTTTAGTTCAAGGTGTAGCGAGTTTGGCTGGAGGTAAGTGAATCTGCAGATCGATCGTTAAATGGTCTATTTAATCAACTACTTCCCAGGACATTCTTTTTATCTTATGAAATCCTATTACATGTGTGTGTGCTATCACAACAAGAGGAGGCTTGAAAGGTGTTGTGTTAAAATAGCTGTGTGTGGAGAATTCGATCTGTTTTGTCACTTCTAGATTGAAGAAGTTCCCTTTTGATTATCTTAAAGACAGGCAGAATGTAAGTATATACATGCATAAAATAGCTCTGCAAAATTGCTTGATACATTTCTATTGATATTTACTGGCCAAAGCGCTGTGTAGAACAAAAAGCACATTGTAATTTGGAAGGTCTGCCATTACTTTGGAGATTATTTTCAGATGTTTTTAAATCACTATTCATTTAAAGGGTAACTAAACCCTAAATCAACTTTTTTTAGTTAATGATCTGTAAGCATGGGGCTTTATTAGTACTGGTCATTGATTCAAGTAATTTTTTTGACATTTGTGTATAAAGTGTTTTAATTCTACAATATATGGTGTAAAAACGTGTGAGTGCTGCCCTCTTCAGGTTGAACGGTGGCTACTGCAGTTGAATTTTCCTATTGGCTGTTGCGGTACTTCGTGACGTAAGCGGTGACAGCTGACGTAAGCAGGTTCCAGCTCACCACGCCAGATTCATGTACATGTCGTCTTGCGACTGTGTGAGGAATAATAATAACATAGAGTCTGACAGCAGCTGTCAATTAATCCTTCACTACGAGTCTCAGGTGCCCCCGCTCAGCCCCGCACTCGGTTCGTTCCCTCTATCCCCGCCGGGGTCTGCCCACTTTTCCTGCATTTTCAAATATTTCTAGTGGGTGGAGTCAGACTCTGAGCAGGTGTTTAGTTACCCTTTAACCTTTTCATATAGTATGGTCTAAATTCCCCTGCAGTGCCCCCCAGAGTGAGTTATTTCTGCGTGCAACACTGCACAGCCGCTAGATGGGGGTGGAGTGTAGACAAATTATTTGTTGAATTCTTGATTTCTTGTCATTAAAAAAAAAAGGAATACTGTATATATCATGGTAAACATATGTCTACTGTATTTTTTGCATCGACGTCATCAATGACGTCGCCGCGTTGTCCCAGCCTAATATATATATATATATATATATATATATATATATATATATATATATATATATATATATATATATATATATATATATATAGCTATAAAAATAGACAAATGCCTGTGCATTGTTTGAAACTTAAGACAATGTGTGTGTGCGTGTCAAACGCATCGGACGATCGTGTTTGATGTGTTGACTGTGCGTATATGAGCTGTAACATTTTTATCATGGTACTTTGGTGACCATTTGGATGTATGAGTATAAAAGAAAATTATTATGTGCTTGAAAAGACTGTATGATTCAATATTTGTGCGAATACGGGGCTCGACATTAATGCTTGTCTGGAACAAGTGGATTTTTAAAGGGGCATGTGAAAGAGAACTTTACTTGCCCGACCGGACAAGTTGCCTGATTAAAATGTCAGTAACGAAAAATAAATGGTTATATTTGTAATATTACATAGGCCTGTGTCAATCATTACAAAGTTTATATTCTTATTCTGTAGAAAAAAATGTAACGCACTTAATTTTATCATTTCCTAGCGATTTAGTAGCTTCGTGCTGTTTGACTGACAGGCGGCTTCAGTGTGTGGTGGGCTTTACATCCACTTGTGCTACGAGAATGCTCGCACGAACGCACCTACCACAAGCCTAAAACTCAAATACATTTCAAAATTCTGGCAAAATGCCTGTCCTGAGGTGTTCATGGAAACACAGAGCGTTATGTCTAAAGTGAATGTAAACATTGGGAGAAAAGCGGATGTGTATCAAAATATAGGACATGTAAGTTTAAATGTAACCTAATAGACCTGACGCTGTCCAGTGTGTCCTTAATATTAATCAAACAACAATAATGAGAACCTCTAACTGCTCTTAGCTGGTTACCTTTGTACTATAACTAGTATAATAGTATTAATGTATTATTCATACAGGGAGGATCAGTAGTAGTTTTTTGATAAATTCATTCTGAATTTGAGTATTTGATACTGTAATTTTTTAAATAGTTAAAAAGCACTGTTTTCCAAATTTGTATTATTTTTGTTCTATAGTGTTTAAAAAAAGTTATATTCATATCTTTTCTATTGTTATTTTATTACTGAAGGTTAACTACTCTTGAACCTAATTCTTATATAATTAACAAATTAGAGATGGGCTATTGTTGTGGTATTGAAGCTGGTGTAAAATATAATCACATTTCTCTACAAACTACTGAATGTTTAGTATTGTGACTAATGTATATATTGTGTATGATAGATCTTGCTGAAATAACATGATTAAAAAGTAGGTCTAATTCCATAGAAATGTGAGCACCCCTGCTGTAAATGATGGCGATGGATGCTTTCCTTTATTTGACTACCATGCATACATGTAACACAAAATAACTACCATGTGACAATAGCCCCCACCCAGCACAGTTTACATTTCTTACATTGATTGTATAGGTATAAAACTATTAGGTTGGACATCTGTCAACATTTTTGAAAACATACAACAGAAAATTTTAAATGTTACTACTTGAGCATGTAACCAGTACATGTCCTTTTTCTCTGTGGACAAGTAACTTTTTTACTTGGACAAGTGATTGACCAATTTACTTGTCCAAAGTACAAGGACATCACAATGCTTAATGTCGAGCCTTGGAATATGAACGACAGGAGCGCTTTGTCAGCGCTAAAGCTGATTTGAATCTGGCAGCTTGTAACGTAACTGGCTTTTGCAGAAACACATATGTGTGATGCTACTTTGTGGGGGCCAGTTACATATGAATGTGTAGGTCTATATTGTGATTTATATTGTTATCAACCAAACAAATGCAAGAATATTGCAATATATATATATATATATATTTTTTTTATTTTTATTTTTCTTATATTGCCCACCCCTTGCAGAAAGTGTTTTATTTGGTTAGGATGAAGACATGCATTGGTTGTCTTGTGTGTCTTTTTCAGTGTTTGATTACACTGATGTGAATTTAGGTAACAGCATGGGTAATAATTTCAGCTCCAGCCTCACAGTATTTGTGAGAATCCTCTACCAGTCTGCAGATTTAAGATTACCAAAATTATGTGGCAGCTTAGTTTGATGGGTTGAGGTCTGTATTTTCACATGCACACATTAAAGAAAGCAACAAAGCTTAAGAGTGAATTACAAAGGAATAGAGACCAAATTCTAGCCCTTACACATACAAATTTGGGTATCACTAAATACTTTATTATGAACACCTACTTATTCATGTGGTTATTTAATTAGCCAATCATGTGGCTGCAGTATAATGTGTAAAATCATGCAAATACAGTTCAGGAGCGACAGATAAAAATGATATTTTCGACTGCCAGACGTTCTTGTATTACTCTACGATCTGTACAAGTAAACTAATAAAATAACTTCAACACAGCAGTGCATAAAATCATGCAGATACGGATCAGGAGCTTCAGTTAAAAGGGTGATCTCATTGATTTCGACCGTGGCATGATTGTTGGTGCCAGATGGGCTGGTTTGAGTATTTCTGTAACTGCTGATCTCCTGGGATTTTCACACACAACAGTCTCTAGAGTTTACTCATAATGGTGCCAAAAACAAAAAACATCCAGTGAGCGACAGTTCTGATGATGGAAACGCTTGTTGATGAGAGAAGTCAATGAAGAATGACCAGACTGGTTCGAGCTAACAGAAAGGCTTCTAATTCAGATAACCACTACAATTGTAGTGAGTAAAATAGCATCTGAGAATGCACAACATGTTCAACATTGAGGTGGATGGTCTAAAACAGAAGATGACCACGTTGGGCACTTTATTAGGACCATAGTGTTCTTAATAAAGTGCTCATTGAGTGGTTTTTTGTTTTTGACTGCAATCCAGGCTAGTGTGGAATAAGGGTGGGAATCACAAGGTAACCGGCGATTCGATAAAATATTGATATTTAGGTCATTATACGATATTATTGTGATTTTTATTTTTCGTGTATTGCGATTCAAAACAATGTTGCAGTATTTCACTCAATGTGTCTCATTTGTTTTCATCAGACTTTAGGTTTAATCGATTTCCCTAAAAGGCCTATTTTATATGATACTAAAATACCTCAGTTAATGTTACTACTGTAAAACCTTGATACATTTTGGTAAGGAAAGGTGATTGTGTAAAGCATGATAACCGCACCTTCCAAGGGACTGTTGTTGAATTTCTTGATCAATTTGGTAAAGAGAAATGTTATTCCCATCACCACAATGTTAATGTGAAAAAATATAAATAATATTGATATTGGTGTGCAAATATCGAAACAATATCATGAAGAAAAATATCTCTATACTTTAACATTTTGATATTTTTTCCTACCTTTAGTGTGGAATTGCCACTTTTTCAGATTTTCTGTATTGAATGTGGGTGAGAAAATGTATTTACCAAATATGGTAATGGACTTGGGGTAATACAGTCTTGTTGGTAGCTGAAAGATATGAAAACTCTTTCAAAATCAGGGTTCAACAATATGGATTATTTATTTTTTGTCAACTGTGTAGATTTTACTTTCCCTGCCAATGTTTTCACCAAAAATTATCAATGTTATTTTTAGCAAAAATATTTATGCTTCAATTTAGTTTTTTTTTAATACTTTTTTTTTAAATTATTTTTTATAAATCAATTCAATCAATTAATCACAATCATATATCAATATTTACAGGGATAGACACTGAAATAAAGGTAATTTAGGATATAATTAAATATTTATAAATATCATAAATAAATATTAACGGGTAAGTTCACCCCAAAAATGAAAATGATCATCATTTACTCACCCTCATGCCATCCGAGATGTGTATGACTTTTTTTCTTTAGCAGAATACAAGGAAAGATTTTTAGAAGAATATCTCAGCTCTGTAGGTCCATACAAGGCAAGTGGTTGGTGATAAACACTTTAAATCTCCAAAAAGCACAGACAATCATAAAAAAAATATATTCATATGGCTCCAGTGGTGGCTCCAGTGGTTAAAGGTGCTCTCAGTAACTTTTGTCTTTGTGTCATCTTGGACTTACACTGACTCCTTGCGACTTGGATGCAGCATCATTTAAAATCAATACTTTTCAATTTCAGATGCCATTGTAGAAATTTAGTATTCACAGTCACACAAGATTACTTTAATCAATGAGTGAAAATGTCAACTTACAGGACAGTTACTGAGATTAAGTGCGAGTAGTATACTGCTATTCATGTGATTCTAATATGGCAGCCCCCATGTGTGGATCCTCTCCATGTAGAATAAAACTGCTTTTATAAGGTTACTGATATGACTGGAGTGTACATTTTAAAGTTTAGGAGATCAACTTGTTTAATAAGGAAAAAATTACTGAGTGCACCTTTAAATTAATGGCTTTTTAAGCAAAAAAATTGCCTTGTGTGAGAAACAGATCAGTATTCAAGTCCTTTTCAGTATAATTGTTTACTTTCGCTCTCCGATGCACGTCTACAATGGGACTCTGTTAACGCTGCCTCTCGTGTGATGTAAGCGCGTTGGCATCTTCACGCAAGAACTGACTTGATACAGCTGGAAGTGCAGTTTGATTTGTTTACAAGGGAATGCTGTTCTCAACCTTTTTTGGGTTTGCTTTCATTTAAACCTGCCAGCACACTTGTGTAGGACAGAGTCCCCTCGTGAACGTGCATCGGAGAGTGATTGGCAGTAAACGATTATAGTGAAAAGGACTTAAACATCGATCTGTTTCTCACACAAAGTGATCACATAAATTTAGAAGCCATTGATTTAACTGGAGTCATATCGATTACTTTCATTATGATTGTCTGTGCTTTTTGGAGATTTAAAGTGTTTATCACCATCCACTTGCCTTGTATGGACCTACAGAGCTGAGATATTCTTCTAAAAATCTCTGTGTTCCGCTGAAGAAAAGTCATACGCATATGGGATTACATGATAGTAAATGACACTTTATATTTGGGTGGACTATCCTTTTAATTTAGATAATTCAAATCCATTATATTGTGGTAACAGACAAGCTAAGCATTTATACAATACACAATGTGGTTTTTAAAGGTCATAATATTATTTGTTTTTATTTCCGTATCATTGCACACAACCCTATTATTGGCCTACCTCCCTCTGCTCTATTTTTAATTGTGTTCTCGTGTCAGACGGATGCTTCTTGAGTGTTTCAATTTGGCTGCATCTCCCGATTTAAATTATATATATATATATATATATATATATATATATATATATATATATATATATATATATATATATATATATATATATACACACACACACACACACACACAGCACAACATTATTTTTTATTTGTATAAATTATGAAAGGGGTGTGAACATTTATGAGTCAAAAGGGGAATCCAAATTTATCTTCTGAACTATACATACTGTATATTAAACCTCAGATTAATGGGTTATTATATACAGTTTTCCTTTTCTTTGGCTTTTTTTTTTTGTTTCTGAACGGCAATCTAAATAGAGCAATTCTGTGATTTGGTGACTAAAAACAGACATTTGTCTACTTTAATGTTTCTGTTTAGGAACCAATGGCTCTCCAAGTAATTTTTTTTAGTCTTTAGCCCTGTACCTGTAAAATGGGACTTCCTTTCTAAATCTGTTGACCGTTTCAATTTCTCCCATTCATTTTTATAGAAGTGACCAGACTCTGCTAAATAGTCTCTGGTCCAGCTGCCTGCTCATTGGTTTGACAAGGCATGTTGCCTGAACAGCTAGAGCTGACTGCCCCCTTCTACATCAAGGAGGTACATGCCTTGATGGCAGGAGCATTCCTTATTACAGAATTTAAGTACAGTTCGGGAGTACAATTTGTTAATTCTGTGTGTTTTTTTTTTATTTTATGCAAGTAATTCTGATTGACAACCCTAATTTTTACATTTAACATTGTTTTCTTATAAAAACATTTGCAACAGACATTATGTTAGGTTTTAAATGTACAATTATTGTAAGTGTATGCAAATTATGAAATGCATGCATGACATATGAAAAGCATAAATCAACAGTCACTTGACATTGTGAAAACATAATACTGGCCTTATTGGGCATGTGACCATTTCGTCAACTGTTCCAAAACTTTTCTAACTGGCCCTGGGCCATTCTTTATTTTGTATTTATTTTTTAGCTGTGGTATCCCTTGATGAGTATAATTGTTGCATCTGTTGGCCACCTGTATTTAATACCAGTTCACCCCATTCTCAGAATTACCTCTGAAGTATGTTAAGCCCATGTGTATGTTTCAGTGAAAAACATGGTCAGTCTGGATTTGATGCTGGTGTTGTTAGTGTATGAGACAATATTTCTTAACCCAAAGTAAGACAGCCGCAGCAGAGGAAGTAAGGGAGATAGACAGCAAGTGAAGTATTTGTTTTGAGGCCATAGATAGATTTACCAACTGAACCTCAAGCTGAAAAACCTGACTGACATAGTTATCTTTTGCTTTCTTTTTTCATTACAGACCCATATAATAAAACAAGAAAACATATCTTATTGAGGGCTGATTTTCTGTGCTGCAGTGACCGTATGAATGTCATTTCCTCCGGATATCAGTGAGACTGGTTTGAACATCTGATTCTTCAGTTGGCCTTTCAGTTACAGCCTATATAAAACAACGTACTACCTTAAAATGTTAATTAAATTCCGGATTAATTCCTTTTCCCAGTACATTGTGCTGCTGATGTCAGTGAAATAGCTTACAAAAGTGCCATATTTGTCAGTCTTGCGAAATGTAGAGGGTGAATTATCACGCTTGGTTTTTAAACTAGAATAAGAGCATTGGGGGATTTCTGCTCTGGTGGTATACACAAAAAATGTGTTCTATTTTTTTTTCTTCTTTTAGATCAATAAAAGTCTTGTCTTTTATCTAACATTTTATACATGCACGTTTTCATGTCTTGCACTTTTAACTGCATGCATTGAAGTCTCATCTGCCTTGATCCATGAGAAAAGAGAGAGTGCTGAGGTAGCAGTTGCTAGTGAAGATGCCAAGTCCTTCATTTGTGTTGCTCCTTCCTGAGATGGTGGAGAAGCAGAGAGAGAGAGAGAGCACTTACAAATGCATTCATGTTTTGTCTTTTTTGCCTTCATGGCTCCTTTTCTGTGCACTTTATTACACTTCCTGTTATTTTTTTTTCTGTTGCTTAAAATGCTCAATCACGTGCTTGGCTTTATGCAGTCTTCTCTGAAATCCTTTCTCGATTAATTCTGCTGTTGCTTGTGTTTTGTTTCATCTAAACAGCAAAATGGTGTGTTCATTAAAATCAATGTTTCATAATCGGAGTCGAAATGCGATATTTAAAGTCTAATCTCATGAGTGCCTATTTTAAAAACTGATTTTAGTAAGTGATAAGGTTAGTGTTAAGTGAGCATTCAACGAAACTGCCACCTTAATTAAAAACAGAGCAGTGAAACTGGGTTAGTGGGTCAGCATAAACGCCATGATAGAGAAGCAAAGAAAGCAGGCAAACATCCTTATGTGTTGTGTAATGCCTCTCAGGAGGAGATTGATCTCAGCTACTTTGTATTATAGAGATAATGTCAAGTGTGTGTGTGTGTGTGTTTGTCTGTGTGTGTGTGTGTGTGTGTGGTGTTTTTGCGAACCAAGGCTAGCTCATCTGTCATATGTCGAGTGTGTTAGTGCGACAGAAGGGTTGACGCATCAGAATGAAAGACTGGTTCTCATTGGTTACCTGGTTACATGAAAGTAATCCCTCCACATATTACTGCGGTGGCTGAAATACAGACTGCTGTTCAAAGTCCCAACACTGAAAAAACACTGCAGCATGTTATACATTTTTCTCTTTTTCTCACTTAGGTCTACGGGTTGGGCAAGAGAATGTGACCTCATACCCGCAGGTTGCCGTGGTACGTGTTCCGACCCCATGGGTCCAGTCAGACAGTGACATCACTGTCCTGCGTCACCTGGAGAAGATGGGCTGCCGTCTGATCAACCGTCCACAGGCCATCCTTAACTGTGTCAATAAGTTCTGGACCTTCCAGGAGCTTGCCGGGCATGGTGTCCCTCTGCCTGACACATATTCCTACGGTAAAAAGAACTCATGGTTGCATCTAAAACACTTCAATCCCCTATGTTTAAAACAAAACAAAAAACATTTATACTTCAGTAGTTATAAAGAAATTCAGCTTTCTCTGGAGGTGCACTGGTATAGAAATTCTGGAAGATTTTTTTCATGTTCTGACTGAAACAAATATTATATACATTTCCGAATGTATATAAAAAAATATATATATTGGCTTCCAATTCTGACCGATGCTGATTTATAAAACAAAATCACCAATATTGATCATTACACACATTACCACCATTATAAACTCAATAGTTTTGAACAATATAACTTTTTATTCCAAGTGGATGCAAACTACTCGCCTTTCAGCTGAAGTCTTCTTTTCTGAAGCTAATCTGCCCAAATTGTTAGGTAAAAATTTCAAAATGTTTCTTATTAAAATCACTTGAAAGGGTTGCTTCAAGATTAAACACTTAAAGGTTTAAATGCAGCACAAAGCTTTAAATAGAACAAACATATCAACTGAAAATACATATCTTGAACAACTGTTATGATTTTCTCAACTTTTTTACATCTCATTCCAAATGTAGCACTATTTTAATAAAAGAATATATAAATCCTATTATCAATGCTGATTTTAAAAAGAAAAATCACCATTATTGAGCTTTACACATATGGCCACCGTTATAAATTATTTGTAATAAGTGGAACTTATTTATATCTTATTAACAATTCTGATGAATTAATCACGTATATAAATATTTTCTGAGAAAGCCCCATAGATAACATTAATTCAGTATATAATGAATAAATAATTATATTTATAATGTATAGACTGAAATTAATTCAGATAATTAAAATGCATTTGTGGCAGTCGTTACAAGACAATAAAAAAAGTGGCTTTAGGAGGCATTATATTGTTTATTTCCATATTATATAACATAAGCCTGTCATTGGCTTAGAGTCCACAGCAATCCATTTTGCAATTATTTTCGTCAATCTGTCCGAGATATCTAAGGGTTTGTCCAAGGATACACCTGTGTCAGATGGACACTTGGAGCGTCTCACTTTGGTTAAGTCACATCATAAACACAGCAGTTTTAGGTCGCTGTGATAAACGTATTTTGAAACTTAGAACAATGCGTCTCGAGATCCCTGCATTCGGATTTGTGCTCCATCCTGCTGTGTTTGTATGCAAGAATGCAATCTCATCTTATGCTATCACTAGTGTGAAGCAAGACTGAGTTTGGTTTGTTCTCTGCACATTGACTAATGGCGCGTTCACATACAACGCGAATCGAGCATTTTGCACAGCGAGATTACATAGTCAATGCAAAGACACGAATAGATGCGAGTGTGCGAGTTGAAATTTTTCGAGAGAGCAATTCGCATGACACATTGTTGCGAAAGCCCATCAGCATTGAGATTGTCCAGATGTCACTGATGTAGTAGCAGAAGAAAAGATGAGAAAATGGTTGTAGCGGTGTGTGGGCTCCCGGAATTGTATAGCACAACGTCAATGTATCTGGGACTTCCACAACAGTTACAGAGCAACAATCATTGTGATATCGGCCATGGTTGATGGCGGAAAGATACGTTGTCGTAGGAACCCCTCATCCTGTCCTTTTCCGGTAGAGAAGGGGGAATACTCGCGGGTTTGCGTTACTCGGGCGAACGTGAGTTTAAACACACATTTAATCCAGCGAGCAATGCGAGGTGAATTTTTATTTCCATGTTGTATGTGAACGCACCATAAGGGTATGTTCACACTTGTAGTTCGGTTATTTTGGTCCGGACCAAAAAAAGAAAATGATACATTTAGTCCTGGTTCGCTTGGCGTTCACGCTGGCATTTTTCGAACCTAAAGATACAAAACAAAAGGCATCAGGAAAATGTCACAAACAAACTTGGATAGATTTTGACGTGTATTTTGTGACTGATCTTGCCAAACATCCAAAACAATGCTGGCTGCTGGGTAAAATGCACTCGTTAGATTTATATATGTATATATGGTGGTATGTTTTACCAGCTGAGAACAAATGAAGAGCTAATCAAATGTGTAAAGGAGTCAAAACCGCACCAGGAATTCCTCCATTGTGCACTCAAACCAAGATATGCTGCAAGGACGGCTGATGGCAGTTCGCTGCCTGTACCAAGCTATAATGGGCCACATAGCTCCTATGATGAGAAGAACCAGGGATGCTTGAGGTCGGTATTAGGCTAATTTCATCCTGTTTTTGGTCCGTTTAGACATCTTTGGTCCATGCTGCGTTCATATATCAATCAAACCTCATCAGAATTTGTTTGGAAGCGGACCAAGACCCACTATTCAGGCGGTCTCGGTCCGCTTGTTTGGTGCACACCAAGGTTCGGATGGCAGCATTCACACTTGTTCAAATGAACCACAATAACAGAGTTTGTTTTAATCGAACCTGCCAAGTATGAACACACCCTAAATGCCTATACAACTGGAGTTTCACTTGCTGCCCTCTAATAAAAAAAAGTGGTACTGAAGTGGTACTTCAAGGTTGAATTTCTGAATGGTAGGAAAATTCCATATTATGGTCCGAGGACATTATTAATTGCGTTAATTTTTTTAATTTATATTATATGTATGTGTTTTTTTTCCTCATGAACAATTACTTTTTGGTTTTTTTATAATTCCAATGTATGTGTGCATGTCTGTATTTATAATTTATTCAGACACACACACACAGGCTGTTAATGTAACCGTCTCCTGTTTAGAGAACAAAAGGGAAAGCCCTCCTGACTAGCTAAATAAAACCAAAATGGAAAAAAAAGAAAGAAAGAAAAAGGAAGAGATGGGGAGGCGGCTGTGTAACGGCAGTTACATCTGCTGTGGTGACGTTCTCCTGGCAGAGGCCTGTCTGACATACCCTGCATTCTCGCTGTCTCTGCCCCCTCCCATTTATAGCTACTAGAATTCATCTGCTCAGCTCAACAAATGCTTCATCCATAAAGCCATTTTCTCTTCAAATGCATAGAGTATTTGTTAAAGGGTGCACGAGGTACAGAAATGGCTTGCATTTAAGCTTAAATTATATTTCTACCCATTCCTTTCTTTTCTGCTTTGTTTCTTTTGTTTTTTCCACCAGGATCTGTTCTCTGTTTCATCCCAGACACATGTTTGTGGCTATCATGTTTCATCTGTTGTGCGTGTTTTCCTAACAAATCTTAGAGCCATTAACCTTCAAAAAACTGGCCACGTAGTTGGATAAAGTGCTGATCAGGAAATTGGAAAAGCTGTGCGTGGCAAAAAAAAAAAGAAAATCTGTCAGTCCTTCTCAAGTGGACATTAAATGTCTCAGTGTTGATTGTTTCATTAGAGCTGTTTGCATCTGGCTCTGGAATCTCACACTCAAATCTCACTTAAAATGACATTCACTACATATTCACTAACCAACGTGTGTGTGTGTCTCTAGGGGGACATGACAACTTCCGCAAGATGATCGATGAAGCGGAGCCTCTAGGTTACCCTGTGGTGGTGAAGAATGCTCGTGGACACAGAGGTAAAGCACTGATCCCAGAACAGCTGGTGCTCATAATGATTCCTGTGAGTACTGAAGGAACTCAAAGCAGTGCTGTTACACAATTTTAGACCAGATCTGGTTGCTGCCAAACCTCCAACAGCCCTGAGAACACGAAGTTATACAGCAAACTGAATCTCTAAGTCTCTGTATAAAGAAATTGAGTAGCTCCCATTAACCATTAAAAACAAAGGCTGTCTGTCTTTCTCTTTCTCATTGCATAGAGAGCGCCTTTGTCCAGCACAGTTATCTCAAGCTTTGTGCAGTGTGTGCTGATATGCATCAGTTTTGTGCGACTACTGTTGTTTTAACGGTAGTTGCTGATCTTCAATCTCACAGAGTTACACTAAAGCAACATTGAATTAACTTCACGGTCAGAAGAGATCTCACTTTATCAACATCGAGCCGTGGCCACACCTGAACAAAATGTATACAGTTTATACCATTAATTACTTAAAAACCCTATCAATAATCGGTTATTAGGGTTCAGCATCATGCTCTTGAGGTGACATCAAATACCAGCTCCAGAACTGCCCCAGTGACTTATCATTAATATCATTTTCAAATAACTTTAAACGTCTATGATTAGAGTAAATTACCAAAATGACTGTTGTGAATGGACACCTCACAGGTTGTAATATTTAAAAATTTATATTTTCAGAGGAATCTGTTGATATGAGATGAACTGTGGAACATGCATACCAGACCATAGGTGGCTTTGTTTTTTTGAAGAGAAAGGGAACCATTTCACCCCATTTTACCACACCAGCCTAAACAAATTGTTGCCAGTCTCCGCATGTTTCAGAATGATGTTCACAGGCTTATGCTCTCATTGAGACCTGGTTCGTGGAATTGTTGTGAACTGGTTTCTTGCCTTAAATGAGGATTGTATATGTCAGGGTTCTCACGGTCACAGAAAAACAGGTGTCTTTTATATATCAGGAATTTCAAAATTGTGATTTACAGGCTTTGGTAAGTTATAGAAATAAATATTAAAGAAGTAATGGAAATGTCTTTAGTGAAATACAGGGCTTCAGACTAAACAAAATGACTTGGGAGCCATTGGCTCCTAAACTGAAACATTAAGGAGCAAATGGCTGTTTTTAGTCTCCAAATCACAGAATTGCTCGATTTAGATATGCTGTTGAGAAACCAGATCGAAAGCCGAAGAAAAGGAAGACCGCTAATAGCCCATAAATCAGAGGTTTAATAAACGGTATATATAGTTGAGAAGATAAGTTTGCATTCCCTTTTGTCTCATAAATGTTCACTCTTTTCATAATTTATATAAATATAAGAGATAAAATATAATTTCATTTAGTACTGTTCTTTGCATATAGTAGTGTGTTGTCGTCTTGAGCATGAATGAATGTTTGCACCTTGTGTAATAGTTGTGTACAAGTCAAAAGCTTGAGATATAGATACATTTATATATGTTTTAGTCTTTCTTTACTGTTAGTATATATGCAGTTTATTGTGCTACTCCAATCACAATCAATAATTACCATAAGAAAAAGTGGTACAAAATATGTGACTTAATTATAAAGAAGCCCGAAATACACACAGAATCTTATTTTTTAATGTCTGCGCTCCCAGTTGTGAGCTCAGTGATGACGGAGAAAATTAATCTGATTCAAACTGCTAACCTGAGCTCATGAGTTCAAACCCTCAGATGAAAAAGACACGGTCAAAAGAGTAATTTGTTCATTACTTTTTTCCCATTCTGTCATCACAACACAACGGGTGAAAAGCAGCGCGAGACACACTGGTGCATGGTCTAAAGATGAATTCAATAACTCACAATATGATATCTGATGAAACGTCATATGAGTGCACACAACCCAACTGTCACAATGAATCTTTTTTGGTTGCGTTTGTGGCCATTTTAGTTACAGTCTGGAGCCCTGGAGATTAAAAAAAAAAAAAAATGGATGTCTTCAAAAATAATGACATGGTTTTCATTTATCGCTTAATGTCATACAAAGTCCACTAAACATAAAAAAGCTAAATCAATATTCCATGTTGTTTCAAGCTTCTTGGAGAATTCACCACATCTATTTATTAATCAATTTATTCAGTCTCTGTGTAATCTCCGAATGAGCCGATGTTCAGTGGGGGGGCTTTGTGGGGGCCATGACATCTGTTGCAGGGCTCCCTGTTCTACTTTTCTAATATTTTCTATTTGCAAAGTAATGTTTGGTAGTCTTAACATTTATATTTCCTATTGACACACTAAAGCTGAAGATATAAATAACCATCTTATGTGCCCAAGACGTTTGCACAGGTGTGTGTATATTTTATATATATATATATATATATATATATATATATATATATATATATATATATATATATATATATATATATATTTTTTTTTTTTTCTTGACGGCTTAAAAATATTTATTTGACTAGAAATATATTTTTGCATCATTAAAAATCATCATTTAAAAATATTTATCCAATAATCACAAACAACTGGATAATTTATGGAAAAATCATGGAAATTCTTTGGTCCAAAGTAGTAGATTATGTAAAGCAAGACATTTCAGTCGAACTTCAGTTGATCAATTGAACAGTACTAAATGGATTATTACTATATTTATAATCAAAATGTATAAAAATGTATTTTGCTTTACGTTCAATCTTGGATTGATTTTTTTTTTTCTTCGACTGAGCCTGTGACAATGCAGTCTCTGGTTGCCTTTCTGGAGAAGAATATATACAATTCTACCTAATTTTTGCCATTTATTATCATGCACTTACATCAATCACAGTGTCAATGTTGTCATGTAATCAGAGACCCTCCCCTCAAAATCCAAACACAAGTGGTCACAGGAGAAGGTTTTGAGACGTGGTAATACCAGGTGGTAAAATGGCCTGTGTGTTAAGGGGATAAGTTTGACACTATTTCATGTACAGCAGCACATGGCTATCTTTAAAAAGAAGGTTCAGGCACTTAAAGGGTAGTTTACCCAAAAATGTCAATTATTTTATTTACTCACCCTCATTTACTCAAGTTATTTTTTTTACATAGAACTCAAAAGGAGATGTTAGATCTCCTTTTTGATTTTTCATGGAAGAAAGTCACAGGTTTGGAAAAACAACATCCACATGTTCTTTTTGGGTGAGCAATCCATACAAATCAGGAATGTTACAATTTGCTCCTGTTCAATCTGGTCCTCATGCAGAGAAAATTTAATAGTTCGAATAGTAGAGATTACAGCCTACATTTTTGAAATATCTTGGATACCTAAAATACATGGTTTCTTCTGAGCATTGTAGACCAAGTCTGTGTACAAATTAGTTATTTTTTTTATTGTGTGGTGTTTTTGATCTGTACAGGTAAAGCTGTGTTCTTGGCCCGGGATAAGCACCACCTCTCAGACCTGTGTCACCTGATTCGCCATGATGCCCCATACCTGTTTCAGGAGTATGTGAAGGAGAGTCATGGGCGGGACGTGCGAGTGGTTCTGGTTGGCGGTAGATTGATTGGATCTATGCTGCGCTGCTCTACTGATGGACGCATGCAGAGCAACTGCTCATTGGGTAGGCAATCACACATGCTCCCCTTTCCTGCTCTTGACATTTTATGTCAAATAAGTAATGTTAGGTCTTAAATTGGAGCAACAAGTCTTTCATTCATAAGGTCATGCATTAAACGTTGTACAAGGTATTTTCTTGTTGCGTTTAAGTAGGGTGACCGAATGTGCCGATTTGAAGAGGCGTGTCCCGACAATTCTCTAAACATTGTAATTATGTCCTGGTTTCGGCTGGTAGGCTCACTGATTTTTTTTCTACTTACATTTGATGCACTCCTTTTCCTTCTCACTTCCTTCCTTCTCGTCTTTGGTATTGTTTGCAGAGAAGAGAAGCAATTTCGAAGCGTTGCACATTGATTTGCCGATACTTCCATTCTAGTCTTTCTGCAAATCTGCTGAAATGTATCTGGTAGGGCTGCGCGATTTGGGGAAAATTTAATATTGTGATTTGCGATATAATAACTAAATGGTATCATAAGTCAACTTGCTTGGTTATCAAGGAAAATGCACAAATAGATTACTGATAATGCTGAAATGTGTATTTCTTAACTCAAACATACAAACTAGCTCAAACATACAAACTAGCAACAAAAAACACTATAAATGAACAGTGTTTTCAAATTAAAATGATATTTTTACTAAATAAAATAATAACATCTTTGCATTGCTGCAAAATTTTTAATTTCTCAATATTACACCTAAATAAAATAGAACAATAAATAAGAACATACACATTTTCATGAAATTAAGATTGTCCAAACAAGGGACATTTAAGCAGGATGAACATGTACTTTGTATAAACTCTTTTGAAAAGGAAACTGGATATAAAAGTGTGGTTCGCTCAATCAAACCACTAAAACTGTTGTTTTTTTTTGTGTTTTGTTTGTTTTTTAAATGACAACTGGTATGTCAGGGTTCTCACGGTCACAGAAAAACAGGTGTCTTTTATATATCAGGAATTTCAAAATTGTGATTTACAGGCTTTGGTAAGTTATAGAAATAAATATTAAAGAAGTAATGGAAATGTCTTTAGTGAAATACAGGGCTCCAGACTAAACAAAATGACTTGGGAGCCATTGGCTCCTAAACTGAAACATTAAGGAGCAAATGGCTGTTTTTAGTCTCCAAATCACAGAATTGCTCGATTTAGATATGCTGTTGAGAGACAACTGGTATTTCCAAATCCTCTTTCTAAAAAATCGCTTTGATCTCTTGTCAAAGTGAAATCTCACTTTTCTACTTTGTGCGGTTTCAGGTGCTGATATAAATTTGTCGTGTTGCCACGTGATGTAGCAACTTTAATTTTGCACAGTACCTCTCTCTGCTCAGTGTCGGTTATCTTAAAGCCAAAATATCGCCATATAACCAGGGTTTTTCCTGGCTTAAAGTGAGGCGGAGGTGGTACCATACTGATCAAAAAAGTGACGTTAAAAACACGTAAATGTTGGCTTTGCATTAATACACTCCTAATGACCAGGCAACTGAATACTAATGTTAATTTTGTCAGCTGTTTTGTTTTATTTAATCTTAGTCTTAATCCTGTGTCAAATGTCCTTTTTAGTTTTTATCATATTTAGTCAACCTTATCCTAGTTCTATTTATTGTTTTTGTTGTTTTGTTTGACAAAGTCTGGGCATTTTTAATGTAGTTTTTTTAGTCAATGAAAACTGTTGACATTTTAGTCATATGTTAGTAACATTTAGTTATATTGATATTTTAGCCATAAGAGCATTATTGATAAGCATTTGTCAATCTTGTCTATCCAAAACCTCTCTCTCTCTTTATATATTTATTTATTTATATATATATATATATATATATATATATATATATAATCTTATTGTTGTTGTCATTTTAGTGGTATTTTTCACACAAGATTGCTCTTATCATGATGATCTCATGATGTTGACGTTGCGAGCTGTAGACAGCGGTGGTGAGAGACGAGCGTCTCCGTGTTAGTGCGCATCAGGTGGCGGAATTTTAAATCTCTCCCGCTCAGATTGTGTCTTCCGCGACTGGTTGAAGCAGCTCTGACCGCACAGAGAATGACAGTTTTGGAGTTTGTGTTTATTTACATGTCACGCTCCCGTATTATTTGAAGCTTAATTAAGGGTGAAATATATCGCCATGCTGTGATCGGTGTTTCTATCGGACACTCGAGCTGCAGTGCTCCTCTCATCTCACGTGTCGTCATTATAGACTGGTCATCTTTTTATTAGCTGTGTAGAAAATGGGCTGTCATGTCCACACATGCACTTATTTATTTAATAAAATCGCAGAATTTTGCCGTCATATAATTGCACAGGCTGACATCGCGATTGCGATATGATTAATCGTGCAGCACTAGTGTCTGGATAACATGGCAATGACGTCATCCTGTTATTCAGCACAAGTAGAAATGCACCAATAAAAAAAATGTGTTTTCAACAACAAGCTGAATGAAACCCATCCATTTCTTCATGCAGCATGTGAATATGTAAGCAAGTATTTTTCTGTAATGTTCATTTCCCATGAGCACGGAGGTAAATCAGACAATGTCACATTTAGACAGCTACACTGCACTTTTTACGTAGTACAAGCACTTATATGTTCAAATGTGGGGGTTGTATTTTGAATTTTAGTTTTCAATTATGTGAATTTTTGTGAAGTAATTTCACAATTACACATGCAATATGCCATCATATGGGTAGGATAGGCTACATATAATTTGTACATTTAAAAAAATCTCAAATATGGTTAAATCCTGAAAAAACTAAATATAAAATACAATTTAAATTTCCTCAAACTATATAGCCTATACAGTTAAGTGCAGAAGTTTGCATAACCCTTTGGTTTTTATACGTTTCCACACCCCTTTCAGAATGTATACAAATAGAGATTATATATTTTATGTAGCTTTTGAAGGCCAGTACTACATAACACAAAATGTACTCTACACAAATCGTAATGTTCAAAAGTTTGCACCCTTGGTGGTTCTTATGTTGCCTTCTTGAAATTGTTTCCAAATTTTGTAATAGTTGTGAATTAGTCCCTCAGTTGTCAAAATCTGGACCTCACTGTTGGGAAGAACTCCAATGTGCAGAAGATGCTGAGAAACCAAATAGTTTGACTGTAGTTGGGATTTTCTTAAGAAAAATTGACATTTTTACTGCTCCGGGCAAATCAGGGATTCATGAACAATTATTACACAAACTGTCATTGATGATCAAGAAAGCAACACACCATATTAAAAACCAAGGGAATGTAAACTTCTTAACTGGATCATGTGTGTAAATTCAGTTACTATGTGGAATATATGTGAGGATGTGTAATGTCAAATAGCTTCTTCGGGGCAGTACTAAATAAAATAAAAATGCAATTAAAAAAAAAAAAAAAGAAAAGAGGGATCACACACACACATTGATTCCTTAAATGTTCTTTAGTTGGTCTTTAAAAGGTCTTAAATTTAGCTTCATTATACCTGCAGAAACTTTGGATATGGTTACAAAAAAACAGCTTGGCCTTTTTTTTTAAAGGGAGAAAAAAAATCTTCCCAAATCTTGTTATTGTCAAAGGCTATGTGTCCAATCAATCTCTATGCTATTTTTGTGCAAAATCATCTGTCACTTGGATGAAGCCAGCCAAATTAGACCGATGCCAACATGGACCGGTTTTGTGACATGTCGTCATCCTATTGTTTGTCCTATGCAGTTAATTGAATGGACATTTACTTTTGGAAAAATAAGCAAAAATAAATAATAAAATCTGGGTCCTGAAGCAAAACCAGTTGAGAACCACAAGTGTTGGGAATGAGAAACGGTTATTTTTCAGAGCACATTCCATTTTTATAATTAAAAATATTGGAACCAAATAATTTTCATGACTTGCGGTTCTGTTAATGGCTGACCGAATGTGCAATTTTCCACCAATGCGGATGGAATAGAACAGAATTTACACTCCACAACATACAACACGCTCTACCGAACAAATGAATTATCAGCACTTATTTTGTTTTTGTTTTGGTGAATCAAAAACTTCCTGAACCGCAAGTCAATCATTTTGTCATGTTTGACTTGTAACAATTACTGGATGATTGTTGATATGACACTGTAGGTAGAGGCACATTTAGTTTTGTTGTAATTTTAGAAAATGTAATGAATTAATAAAATATCTTAAAAGATCTGTGTAAACACAACATTTGCAAGAATCTGTTCTGTTAAAAATATTAAATTATCTGATCATTTGGCAACAGACTGCTGATGTAAATACCCTTGGAAGCTGGCAAGGCATAAAATCACTAACTAACTAAATTAACTGGCTACTGAGGGCAGTATATCCAATAATTTATAAAAGAAATTCTTCCTAAAAAGTTATAAAAGAATGACTATGCAGTGACATTTAATGAAACCCTACAAGGGTGTTTCCAGTAGTCTCTCTGCTCATGTTTACGTTTTCTCTTTCTAGGTGGGGTTGGAATGATGTGCCCTCTTAGTGAGCAGGGCAAGCAGCTGGCTGTGCAGGTGTGTAACATTTTGGGAATGGACGTGTGTGGGATCGACCTGCTGCAGCTGAACGACGGCTCCTTCGTGGTGTGCGAAGCTAACGCCAACGTGGGCTTCATTGCTTTTGACCAGGCATGTGGCATGGATGTGGCGGGCATCGTGGCCGACTACGCCCTCTCCCTGCTGCCAAACCGCCTCAGCAGGAAGATGTCGCTGCTATCTGTGGTTTCTAACACCAGTGAAACGAGCAGTGAGACCGAGGTGATCATTCCCACAGAGGTGTGTATCCCCAATGAGATCTGCCCACCTGGTGCTACCTGTGCCATGCCCGATGGCATCTCCAACATGAGCACAAGCTCCACCTCCAGCGAGAGTGAGGTGGATCTAAACGAAACAGGTCCTGCCCCTGTTGCCGAGGATTCCGCCTACAATATCAACTCCCTACTCGCTAGTGAGATCAAACTGTTGACTGAGTGAGCTGGAATTACAGCCACAAACACACACACACACGCATACACATACATTGAAGAGCGACACACATACTGAAGTGGACATGATATATGCAGATGCACACATGTAATCATACTAACCCTCCCTGTAAACCCCTGTCTGAGGCTGCTCCCCTGATGTTTCTTCTCCATTGACAGACTATAGAATTATTCAAATGTACAGTGCAGTTTGAAAGTGCACTAGATTGTGTACGCTCCACCCAGGCTGTAGTGCACCAGTTCAATATGAGTTTGCCACTGTAATTTGAGGGTGCATGCACTGTAGAGTGGTTTTATCTGGACTAGATTCCCAAATGTAATCTTTCAGCTACCATCAAACTGGATTCTGATGTACATACACAAACTCAAGGTCAAAGACATATTACAATCTGTATTATAAAGAGAAAATGAATGAATTTTGTCTGTTACAAACCCTTTGGTAGTACAGGGTGGCTAAAGGTAGAATGCATTGTGTGCATGGGGGAGACAGAGCAACAGAATGGACCTAAATTCAGCTGCCATCAGAGAACACACAAGCACCTAAAGGGACAGCAAAATTAAAAACTGGAAAGTTTAGTTAGATGCTCCTTCAATCTCATTAAAGCATGAATGAGTATGACTTATCTTAGGCTGTTGCAATGAATACCTGTAGTTAATTTACTGCTGTTTAGATGAGCATAGAAATTTTATTTGCTCTGCCAGTGTCAGATAGAATTGAGTGACTCAAACATTTACATTCCTAAGTGTGATGATTTGGCACACATGAACTTACCCTTAATCAATTCTCATGGGCATCTTCTACCTGGTAATTCTGTAAATTAGGTGACCATTTTCGGAATCCTTGTTGTCCACCATTTTGAACTAGTTGAAACATGTTCATGGATTGATGCTACAGAAGACAATGTGATGTACTATCCTGAATAGGACAAATATTTTAAATGAGCGTAATTTTCCAAAGTATTCAAATCTGGAATTGACCACACGCCAATCTGCATGTCTGCCGCCCCAAAGGCAAATCATTATCTCCCACATACTGGAGTCCTAGCAGTGAGTTGCATAGAGCTAGAGAAAGTTGAATTTTAAATGCTAATATTTTTACCACAGGGCTGAACATTTTGCCAACACTAAACGCTGATGATGAATAAGCTATTTGTCTTCAACAATTTGTTTGTACAAAAATCTTGCAACAATAAAACTGAAGTGTCAATTCAAAAGGGTGCTAGAGCTTCTCTTAATGCAGCCCATTGTTTTAAAGAAGTATAGATCTCTGCGGTTTCCCAATCTGTGTGCGTTTATAAACTGGGATGGGTATTTCTCAATTATCCAGTGAAAGTAGGGAATTGCAAGTAGGCAAATTGTGTAAAGTGGTTGAAAAATGCCCATTCCGGTTTGAAAACGTCCACTGATTGGGGAAACACCCATTTTTGTTCAGCAGAGACCCATGTCTTGGTTTAAAAGCCAATGATAACCAGAAAGAAAAACAGGAGTTGTATTGATTGAAGTGAATCTCCATTTATTTGTTGTTGTCAAAGATAAATTAGTACAGAGAACATTTCTCAAGTCTAATTCTTCTTTTTAACTTTAAGCAACTCTGGAAGTTCTTACTGAAATCTAAGAATCCAGATCAAATTTGAACCAAACTCCATTCACATTGGTCTTACGGTTTAAGACAGACTGCATATAACAAATGTAAAATTCACCATCCAAACCAGCTCAGAATGGTTTTCAATGTTAGAAGTCACACAGTTTAGATAAATTTAAATGCGGTTTACACTTGATTCAGAATTTCAGTGAACTTGAGTAGTTACATTTGAGATGATCCACTGTTTTAGTGTTAACTCGGGGAAGCAGCCTTGATCAAATTCCTCTCCTTTGGAACATGTGACATATTTATGCTAGACAGTCCTGCCTATGTGTATCAATCAACAAAAGGGCGAAGAATTATAAAATATTAAGAAATAGTTGCTGCGAGGCCAGATGGTTACAGACACACTTTTCTTGTATGTTTTATATTTAGTGTTGTTGTCTTTCATTTTCCTAATTTATAATTTTTTATTTTTTTGAAAAAGGAAAAAACTGGTTTGTATGCAATGATCTTGCTTGGGAAAAACAGAGGAGTGATGAAGGGTTTTAGTGCTAGTTTATCAGAAAGACATTTACCACCTGAAACACGCACACTCTTCTCACCGCCCCCTCTCAAGCGTTGTGATTTGCTGTCTTGTGTGTAATGTATTCCATAATTTCATGCATCCAGAGACCTGCTCCCTCCACCTGATCCCACACAAGAACAAGAGTCCCTGTAAAGTATGACACTTTTCAGTGTTTGGTATAACACACCATATGGTTGTCAAACGCTTTCACACACACACACACACACACACTGCCTCCCCTTCCAGTACAACACAGGAATTTTCTTCTCCCCCGTTTTCACTTTCAAATCGGTGTCACGCCAAATCAAAATACTTTGTTCAAAATTAATTCAGAATGGAGAGAGAAATTTCACGACAACAGATGTCCAGGCTGCCTGGACACTCCATCTAAATGAAGTACTGATCATTCTGATTGGTAAGGTACCAATATACTCCCTGATTTGTGTGAATTAGGAGTTTTATTCATCGGCAATTAACAGTGTCTAAAAAGGAAAGAAAAAAAAACAGCCATTGCTGCTAATTAACACATTGCTCTCTGGTATGGAAAAGGGAAATGTTTTGAGACTCAATGTGTTCATTTCATTGCCTCTTTTTTTCCTTTAAGTGGGAACCTAAATGCCAAAAAACAAGCAATGTATAATTTAAAACAAGAAATTACTAGTGATAGAACGCTAACATTGATGTTATGACATAATGACAATAATAACAGTAACAATAAAGTTTAAAAAATGTCCAGAACCTGAAAATGTGTCCGATGCTTTTCTATTTATCTTTCACCACAGAGCTCAACTGACCTTTTGCAAACAGATGGTCTTCCTCACCCCTAATAACCATTAAAGGAATATTCCGGGTTTAATACATGCTGAGCTCAATTGACAGCATTTGTGGCATAATATTGATTACCACAAAAAATTCAACCTTATTCCTCATCTTTAAAATGAAAAAAAATCAAACATCTGGGTTCCAGTGAGCCAATTACAAATGGAAGTGAAAGGAGCCAATCTGTAAACATTAAAATACTCAACTATTACAAAAGTATAGCCACAAACATCATAAACAATGTGTGTTAACATTATTTTAGTGACATAAAATCACTAACCTTTTCTGTGTAAAGTTATATCCAATTTTACAGCTTATTTGCCATGATGACATAACGCCGTAAACACTATAACAACCATAAAAATGCAGATTTAATGGCTTTACAGCTAAAAAAAAATACTCAAGTTTTAACAGAATTAATAGCTTCACATTTCTTACATTGTAAGTGCCTCACTGTAATCGTGATTTAAAGTGTTTTTTTTTTTTTTAAGAAAAGTGGGGAGGAGTTTAGAATATGTTTTGTGGTAATCAGTATTATGCCACAAATGCTGTTAATTGAGCTTAACTTGTATTAAACTTAGAATAGTTCCCTTAAAGTAGATTCACAATTGAATATGAAATTGTCCAGTATGGCCCCCTTTACACCTGATGTTAACATGTGTTTTTATTGATTCGATCACAAACGGATAGCCCATGACCACATTAAAAGCCAGCTGTAAATCCAAAAACGCATCGTCATTGGATCACTGAAACATTTAGAGGTGGTGAGGGATGGATTCCCAACTCATTCAATGGTGTAAATGAAAACGCCTTTTTTCCCCACATAAAACTTCATAATACATCACTGGTGTCTTCCATTATCTGCCAAGTGTGATCATTCTGGAGACTCCTTGGAAGGTGTAAAATGCAATCCAGCTAAACAATATCCAGATACTGTCTGTGTACGAATCACATGTTCATGTCAGGTTTAAAGCATATAGTCGGTGTGGGACTGTTCATTGTGCCGAAAATTGCAGTAATACATATCTCAAATATTTATTGTGTTATAGGAGGTCTGGAGTGTGTACTTTAGTGGGTTGTCTTATTGCAAGTGTTTTTCAGCATGTTGTAGGAGATTCTGGATGGACTCTTTCAGACTATTCTGCTCACTCAACCCCTGGATCAATACCCGAGCCTTCTTTCCATACTCCAGAGCCTATATATACACAAACATATACAAAGACACATTAAATCAATTTACATTTCTTATATTTCAAAATACACTATAGCAAGTCAGTTATCTGGAGCTGAACCAAAATAACTTTGATGAGACTTTGATGCTGAGTTTAAGAGATAGTTCACCCAAAAATGAAAATTCTATCCAGTATAACTTTCTCTGTGAAAAACACAAGTTGATATAAGGCAGAATGTTAGCCTTCAGTAATTAGCCACTTAAATTGCAGTCAACATTCAGTTTATAGTGAATGGTGACTGACTAACATTCTGCATAACATCTTTTGTATCCCATGGATGAATGAAAGACATACAGGCTTGAAACAGCATGAGGGTGAGGTTAATGACAGAATTTTCATTTATGGGTGAGCTATCCCTTTAGCTGTTGTTTGAAATGAGAACTGAAAAATTCAGTAGTAATGTGATGTGAAATGGGGGATATTTGTTGTAGTCTGACATTAGATCTGGGGGAGTTTAGGTGCATTCTATTTCAGAGGCAGAAGGAATCCTAAAGGAGTATACCGTTATGACCAGAATTGCACTGGAACAGTCTGATTCTTAATTTCCTTCATAGCTTTAGTCATTAGTGTTAATCCACAACATAAACATTCTCAAAACTAAATGTACAACCACATCTAGATTCAACCCTTCCACCTCAGCACTTTCAATATAATAAGAAGTGATGCACTGAGGAATAAGAAAAATAGCTCCATGGATATGCCCTAGACAACTTTTAGGGTGTTAATGAAAGCTATAAAACAACATCTTTGTATCTGTAGCTCTGTCTGAGCTTTGGTAAGCAGTAGTGGTTAAGGTTTGGTTATTTCCAATTGTTATTTGGTTATGTAAGGCTGTGGTGAGGAGGTGTGCATTGAATTAAGGAGTGTATTGTAAATTTGTAATATGATGGTAATGAATGGAAAATTTCAATAGCATCTTAAACTGGTATATAATTATGTGTTGTTTTTTGTTTACCTTGGTGTAGTTGTTGCTCAGCAACCACAGCATAGCCAGAGAATGAGCCAACATGGCTGACTGGTAAGGGCGAGGTTTCACACATTGTTCCTCAAACTCGAAAATACATCTCAATATCTGATCAGCTTCCATGCACTGGGACTCATCTACAAAAACACACCCATATACACACACACACAAAAGAGTAATCTTAATTTAAAATATAGCTGCAAGCAGCAATGAAAGGCCCAAGCACCATGGGTCCATATCCACCCAGTGGCTATTGGAAACCAATGCAAGGTGGACAGATGCATTTGACATTATTCTAAACAATTTTGAAGCAATATGGATAAATATAAAAGTACTATATTAAAGTCTGTAGTAAGAGCCACACTTCCTGCTGCCAAGTGGCGGCGCTAGGACCGTGACCCAAAATAGCCACATCCATGTAATTATCCCCCAAGATTAAACATACAGATGAAGTCAGAAGTTTACATACTCTTTATGTTGAAGCCATTAAAACTCATTTTTAACCACTCCACAGATTTCATTTTAGCAAACTATAGTTTAGGCAAGTAATTTAGCACATCTATTTTGTGCATGGCACATGTCATTTTTCCAACAATTGTTTACACAAAGGTTGTTTCACTTTTAATTGACTATATTACAATTCCAGTGGGTCAGAAGTTTACATACAATAAGTTAACTGCCTTTAAGCAGCTTGAAAAATTCCAGAAGATGATGTCAAAAGCCTTTAGGCAATTAGCTTCTGATTGGCTAATTGGAGTCAATTGGAGGTGTACCTGTGGATGTATTTTAAGGCCTATCTTCAATCTCCCAAAATCATGGGAAAATAAAAATAAAATAAGCTAAGATCTCTGAAAAATAATTGTGGACATCCACAAGTCTGGTTCATCCTTGGGAGCAATTTCCAAATGCCTTAAGGTACCACATTCATCTGTACAAACAATAGTACTCAAGTATAATCACCATGGGACAACACAGCCATCATACCAGACAGGGAGACACATTATGTCTCCTAGAGATGAATGTAGTTTGGTGCAAATAAATTCCAGAACAACAGCAAAGGACATTGTGAAGATGCAGGTAGAAAAGTATCTATATCCACAATAAATGTCCTATATTGACATAACCTAAAAGGCTGCTCAGCAAGGAAGAAGCCACTGCTCCAAAACCGCAGACTACAGTTTGCAAGTGCACATGGGGACAAAGATCTTACCTTTTGGAGAAATGTCCTCTGGTCTGATGAAACAAAAATGGATCATTAAAAACGCATCGTTATGTTCGGAAGAAAAAGGGTGAGGCTTGCAAGCCGAAGAACACCATCCCAACCGTAAAGCATGGGGGTGCTTTTCTGCAGAAGGGACTGGTGCACTTCGCAAAATTGATGGCATCAAAATTGATGGAATGAAAATTATGTGGATATTGAAGCATCATCTCAAAACATCAGCCAGGAACTTAAAGCTCGGTCACAAATGGGTCTTCCAAATGGACAATGACCCCAAGCATACCTCCAAAGTTGTGGCAAAATGGCTTAAGGACAACAAAGTCAAGGTATTGGAGCAGCCATCACAAAGCCTTGACCTCAATCAGATGAAAAAGCATGTGCAACCAATGCCTACAAACCTGTCTCAGTTACAACAGTTCTGTCAGCAGGAATGGGCCAAAATTCCAGCAACTTATTTTGAGAAGCTTGTGGAAGGCTACCCAAAACGTTTGACCCAAGTTAAACTATTTAAAGGTAATGCTATCAAATACTAACAAAGTGTATGTAAACTTCTGACCCACTGGGGATGTGAGGAAAGAAATAAAAGCTGAAATAAACTATTCTCTCTACTATTATTCTGACATTTCACATTCTTAAAAATAAAGTAGTGATCCTAAGTGACCTAAGTCAGGGAATGTTTTCTACAATTAAATGTCAGGAATTGTGAAAAACTGAGTTTAAATGTATTTGGCAATTAAATGTGTATGTAAACTTCTGACTTCAACTGACTTTACATCTCAATTTTAATCTAAATCACACAGTGCAGATATGAGACACTTACTGTTTCCCAATAATCCATAATTAATGTAATGCCTCACCATGGCTACATCATGCGATATATAAAAAATGTGTTCACAATTTAGCATCTTCAATGGCTTAGCATAATTTTGTCTAAATGTGGTGACAGTCTCATGAATCCCCAAGGAGGAGTATTTAAAAGTTAAAAGATTGCAATATTCAAAGAAATCCAAAATGGCAGAGTTCCTGTTGGGCGGAGGTAATAATTATAATAATGAAAGTTGTCTGGCTTAATGAGAATATGAACCAATTTTGGTGACTGTAGGTGAAAACGGGGGTGCTACAGAGGCCGTCTTACAAGCCAATTTTAAAGGGGGCTATGCCCATGCGTGAACTTTTGCCCAGCACTAATGCCAACGACTCTGATGTGTTTGCAAAATGTCATGAAATTTTAAGCATGCCAAGTGCCTCAATAACGCCCAAATATAGGAAGAAAGGAATACTAACAATTAATGTGTTGCCATGGCAACACTATTTAAGATATCAATATACCTTGATCATTTTACATCAGTAGTGTCTTGACATTATTCTAAAGAATTTTGAAGCAATTCATGCAAACACAAGATGACTATTTCGAAGTATGCTAAAAGTGCCATAGCCACATCAATGTGATCAGCCCACATTACCAAAAATACAGCTGACATTTCATAAAAATCACACAATGCACACAGAAGATATCAGGCACTTCCTGTTTCAAATTTTTTGCCATAAATGTATTGCTTCACCATGGTGACACCGTTCACAATATAAAAAATCTATTCGCAATTTAGAATCTAGAATGTCTTGGCATGATGTTGCAAAACTTTGGTGCCAGTCACATGAATCCCCTAGGAGGAGGATTTAAAAGTTCAGAGCTTGTGATTTTCAGAAAATCCAAATTGTCTGACTTCCTATTGGGCAGAGCTAATGACTGAGTATGAAAGTTATTCGGCTTGATGAGATGTACCATTTTTGTTGACTGTAGGTGAAAATGGTGGTGGTACAGAGCCCCCTTACATGTCAGTGTTCAAGGGGGCACTATAGAGCCTGCCCTGAATAACATACAACTCCATTTTGATCTAAATCACACAATGCATGCAGAAGATCTGAGACACTTCCTGTTTCCTTATTTTTGCCATTAATTTAGTGCATCCCCATGGCAAAACCATTCAATATTTAAAAATCTGTTCGCAATTTAGCATGTTGTCTAAATGTGGTGACAGTCTCACAAATCACCTAGGAGTCAATCAGTCAATTTTTTGTTGTTAATTGTTTTATTTTATTTTTTGCTATAATTTAATATAATTAATATGTAGAAGTCATTTGCCATTTTTACTTATCATTAAAATGGCTTTAAATTAAATAAACAAATGTAATTCAAGGCATTCGGTGTTAAGTAGATGTTAATATGAGCACAGAAATCATTTAGGCTTGTAATGTCACTGCAATTCTGTAGAAATAGATTTCAGTATCTTTTATTTTTGCATTTTTTCTCTGTTCATTGTCAAAATAAATGAAGTACAATAACTTTGAGTCTGCTTTCATTATTCATACACGCAACTGTTTAAATAGCCTCTAAATTAACGTTGGGCAAATAAAGACATACATTAGGTTAGAATACTGCATATCCACCTATAGAATAATTATTAAAAAGCAAAAATTAACTGGTTACCAACAAACAACTATTGATCCACGACGTTGCTACAACGTCATCATGATGGCTGGCACCATTCCAATGTTACGTTGTGCAATAAATCCAGGAATTTCACTTTTCTGGTTGTCACAACGTAATCAGTTACATTGTCACGATGAAAGGTTGACCATCAAATTACAGTGTAGACAGGAAATGGCAATGTAATTACGGTAAAATCTGTCTCACTGAAGTAAATCTCATTACGGTTTCCCGTAGCTAAGATAACTGTCTAAGCCGAGGTTATTCTAATATTTATTTTTATTCTAATATCTTGTAAACATTTTATATAACGTTGTGCAATACAATTTTTTCACTTCACGTGTGATTTGAGAGGTGTTTCCAAAAATAGTTTTATTTAGATCCCAAACTTTATATCTTACTGTCCCACATTTTATGAAAATTAAAAAAATTATAAAAGACTTGTCCTGTCCTTAGAAAAAGCTTTAAATTATTTTTTTGTATTATTGTTCTCAAATTCATATTGTTTTTATGCCAATTCCTGCCTAGTTTACGCAACCTAAAATTAGAAACAGAAATGAGGGGAAAAAATGTATTTGATCCCCTGCTGATTTTGTATGTTTGCCCACTGACAAAGAAATTATCAGTCTATAATCAAAATTATTTCAAAAGTCAAAAAATTTTATAAATTGAATTGCATTTTAATGAGGGAGTTAAGTATTCAACCCCCTCTCAATCAGAGATTTCTGGATTCCAGGTGTCTTTTATACAGGTAACGAGCTGAGATTAGCAGCACACTCTTAAAAGGAGTGCTCTTAATCTCAGTTTGTTAACTGTATAAAAGACACCTGTTCACAGAAGCAAGCAATCAATCAGATTCCAAACTATCCACCATTATTTGGCCAAGACCAAAGAGCTGTCCAAGGATGTCAGGGACAAGATTGTAGATCTACAAAAGGCTGGAATGGGCGCCAAGCAGCTTGGTGAGAAGGTGACAACAGTTGGAGCGATTATTCGCAAATGGAAGAAACACAAAAGAACTGTCAATCTCCCTCGGTCTGGGGCTCCATGCAAGATCTCACCACATGGAGTTGCAATGATCATGAGAATGGTGAGGAATCAGCCCAGAACTACACGGGAGGATCTTGTCAATGATCTCAAGGCAGCTGGGACCATAGTCACCAAGAAAACAATTGGTAACACACTACGCCGTGAAGGACTTAAATCCTGCAGCGCCCACAAGGTCCCCATGCTCAAGAAAGCACGTGTACAAGCCCATCTGAAGTTTGCCAATGAACATCTGAATGATTCAGAGGAGAACTGGGTGAAAGTGTTGTGGTCAGATGAGACCAAAATCGAGCTCTTTGGCATCAACTCAACTCGCTGTGTTTAGAGGAGGACGAATGCTGCCTATAACCCCAAGAACACCATCCCCACTGTCAAACATGGAGGTGGAAGCATTATGCTTTGGGGGTGTTTTTCTGCTAAGGGGACAGGACAACTTCACTGTATCAAAGGGATGATGGACAGGGCCATGTACTGTCATATCTTGGGTGAGAACCTCCTTCCCTCAGCCAGGGCATTGAAAATGGGTTGTGGATGGGTATTCCAGTATGACAATGACCCAAAACACACGGCCAAAGCAACAAAGGAGTGGCTCAAGAAGAAACACATTAAGGTCCTGGAGTGGCCTAGCCCGTCTCCAGGCCTTAATCCCATAGAAAATCTGTGGAGGGAGCTGAAGGTTCGAGTTGCCAAACGTCAGCCTCGAAAACTTAATGACTTGGAGAAGATCTGCAAAGAGGAGTGGGACAAAATCCCTCCTGAGATGTGTGCAAACCTGGTGGCCAACTTCAAGAAACGAAATTACAGAGACCAAATACTTAGGGTTTAGTAAGTGAATCAGACATAATTTAGCTGCTGTGTTTCATTGAGTTCATTCAGTGAAGGATTCGTCAGACTGATTCAAACCTATAACTCATGAGTTGGCGAGCTGTTTGGAGAAATTCATTAAAAGTTCCAGATCATAAGATTCATTCATTGGTTTTGAGCGCAGCAAACAAAACGCAACAGAAAAGCATGCTGTTTTTTTTTTTCATGGCCTCATTCTAACTGCAAAATCAAAACTAGTGTAAAATATAATTTCTTTAGTTGAAGCGAGAGATTCAGCGGTGGAGAAAATTGGATCAGCGGAGCAGCAAACATTGTAAGTCATATTGTAATGCTGCCCATTGTAATGCTGCTTTAGTTACTATTGGGGTAATATAAAAGGGAGAACATTTAATTTATTAACTGGAGGTTACATCAATTAGTAGTAGATAATCAAGTAACAATACTTTCAGAAAAAGAGAACCTCTCTCTGCTCTGGATAGCTTTAGCAAATCATATAAAATTGAACATCAACACAAAGAAACTATTTGTCCTTTAAATTATAAACCAGCTTAGTAAAAACAATAATTCTAATATTAATCCTTATACGGGTCCATGTTATCATTATAACCACGAGAAACTTGCACAAACTTCACAGAAGGATAGGTTGTCATGTCACTGATGTGAAGACATGCGGGGCTGAGTGAGTCTGAGTTAGTGAGTCTGCGAGCACTGAATGTTGTGCGTAATTAAAATACATTCCACCAATGATGCAAGAATTAATATTCATTCAACACTGCAAATTAAAAAAATTATCTACTCTGCTGTAGCTAAAAAGATCATTATATCAATGAACTAGGCTAAATCAACATGAATGTTTTAAAGTACCCCCTTAAAAACATCCCGCGGGCCACATTGGAGTCCTTTGCAGGCCACACTTGAACAATAAACTGCCATGGAAACAGTATTTAAGATATATATTCCTTCTTTCCTTCCATTCCTGACATTATTCTAAAACATTTTGAAGCAATTTGGGTAAGAGGACTATTTCTAAGTCTGTTTAAGTGCCATACTTTCTGCTGCCAGACAAACAAATTACCATAGCTTGAGGCAGTTACTATTGCAGATGCTGAGAGAGTGACAGTAAATTTGGCATTAATCCACTTTGGATTAATTTGGTCTTAATCCACTGCTCTCTATCTTTTTTTCCTCTTCTGGAAAGTCATTCAAATGTGATAGTGTATTTTGTCTTTTGGTCTTGGAGCAAATTGGTAAGTGAAAATAATATTTGCTGTGATCTTTCATTCACCGCTGTCAAAGTTTACCCTGCAAACGTTTACTTCCGCGTTCCAAAACCCTGAGTGTGAAAAGGGTCTATTTTGATCTAAATCACACAATGTACGCAGAAGATATGCTAATGTTAAATGCCAAATGCATATGTCCACCTTGCAAGATATGAGACACTTCCTGGTTCCCATTTTCGCTATTAATTTAATGCCTTGCCATGAAAACACTGTTCGATATATAAGAAATCTGTTCACAATTTAGCATCTTCAATTCGAGTTCAGAGACTGCAATATTAAAAGAATCCAAAATGGCCGTCTTCCTGTTGGACCTAATGACTATAATTATGAAAGTTCTCCGGCTTGATGAGAACTATATATGTACCAATTTTGGTGATTGTAGGTGAAAATAGGGACGCTACAGAGGCCGTCTTACATGCCTTTTTAAACCTGTTAACCTTCACTGGCCAACAGGTGGGAAATTTGAGTGTGGATAAAAAATTATTGCTTTATTTTATATCAAAAATGTAATGTCTTCATGACACATCAAGTCGGACAGGTTTATAAATGGCATGAACCTGCTGGTGATCACTGGCGATCAGTTCTGCGCAGAACCTGCTCATCTTAAATGAGCCTATTGAGTTTGTCCTCGCTGCATCCTGTAGCGCGATGAACTACTGGATAAAATCCAATACATACTGGATGTTTGTAACCTCCGTGAAGTTGGCACCTCATTTAATTAAATCATTACCAAATCTATACCATTAGTCTGTGCAGCAATTGTGCCGCAAAAATGTATGTTTGTGCTAGTTCGGTGCTTGAGATATTAGATATAATTTTTTGACTGTATGACGTCTCTTTCCACCCCATGTGGTCCAAATTGCTGCAAAGTGGTGTCATTCATTTGTGCTCGATTTGTGTCATTAAAAGAAACACTGTATCTATTTCTCTGAATTCCTAAGAAATAAGAATATGACGAATCCAGGGCTTGCTGAGTGACTTCAGTCAGGCTTCCCAAGCAACCAATTGACCCAGTTGCTAGGGTAGAGTCACGTTGGATTAACCTCCTCGTTGTCACTTTAATGTGGTTCTCGCTCTTGATAGGATGCATGGTAAGTTGTGTGTGGATGCTGCGGAGTATAGCGTGAAGTCTCCACATGCGACAGGTCTCCGTGGTAACGCGCTCAACAAGCCACGTGATAAGATACATGGATTGACTGTCTCAGACGCAGAGGCAACTGAGATTCGTCCTCCGCCACACGGATTGAGGCGAGTCACTACGCCACCACAAGGACCTAGAGTGCATTGGGAATTGGGCATTCCAAATTGGGGAGAAAAATAAAATAAAAAACAATTTGAATTCAGTAAAATTGACACTGCATCCAAATCACACCAAAACCGGCGTCATTCATTTGTGCTCGATTTGTGCAAATTTTTGCCATTTAAAATAGTCTTGTATCTATTTCCCTTGCTTAGAAACAACATTAAACTTTTAGAGAGCAGTCATGTCACTCTCCACCTCTTGTGGTTCAAATCGCTCCAAACCAGTGTTGTTCGTTTGTGCCGTTAAAGAAACATCATAACACGTTCCTTTTTTTTTTGGGTATTTAACAAGATAGCTTTTGGGAACCCTGAAATCGTGTAGGCTAAGCCCTATTTCAATCGCACTTAACTGTCTTCATCGTTTGTGCTCACTTCTAAGTTTGTGCCATGTTTGGTGTAGTTGAAGCATTAATTTTTGGTCAAAGATTTAATCTTTCACCACATCAAACTCAAACACATCTCTCTGTGAGGAAATATTAGATTTGGTCTGATATTTAAACCTATAAAAACGAATTTCACCAAGCTGTTAGGTAAAATTTTGAAATTGTCCTTATTAAAATCACTTTAAATTGTTACTTTAAGCTTAAATACTTAAACTAATAACTTGAAATCAGTTATCCTCGATTTATCTATACATACACATATAAATATAGCAAGATACAATACAAATAAAAAAAAAAACAGTTAAAGTTAGTAAATAAAATTAATATCAATAACTTATTGTAATAAATATAATAAATATAGCCTACACAACCAGTCCAAAGGACACTACAAAGTTTGTTTCTCATAATCTTAAAACATTTTGATCTAAAGGCTTATTGTCAAACGCTTGGGATTATATCTGTACTCAAAAATAAATTGTGCTTAATTATAGATATCTAAACAACCTTTTTATTTATTTGTTTTATTTAAAAAATGATTTAGGAAAACTAGGTTACAAGTGTCCAGCATATGAAATCATTAAATACTGTTTAAAAAGGATCCCAGGATGCACCTGTAGTTGACCGAGAAAAGTATCTGTGTACAGAACTGGAATAGACAAAAGGATACACTAAAGTTCAAATAAAAGATGTTTCTGATTTAATTTGTTTTGGTCACAGCATAATTTCGATACATTTATGTTTCTTTTAATTTTGATGATGTTATACACCAAAATCTAAAATGTGCAGTAACAAATAATAAAGAATAGGCAAGTGTGACCAAACTTTTCTACAGCGTTCCAGTCTAACACTGAGGGGCTGTTCACACGGAGCGCGCTTTTGTGTGAGTCCATGCCACTTTTTAATTGATTTCAATGTAAACGTGCAATAGATAGACGTCTTTGATGACTTGTTTGTGTTTTTAGACGCCATGTCAAGTTAAAAAGTACCAAAACTGTTAAACGTCTAGAGTTGAGACACCTACTTTTGCTCTTCTGTAGATCTGCATGTAATTTTAGTGCAACAATGCATTCCAGCATGTGAACGGTACCTAACATTTTTTTAAAAATTGCACTGAAATTTCAAACAAATATTTTGAATATTTCTAAGGAAGATAAATAGTTTCAGTGTTTCTTTTAAAGGCACAAATCAGCACAAACAAACAACACCAGCAATTTGGACAACATGGGGTGTAGAGTGACGTCACTGTGCAACATTTGGTTAGTGGAGTGGAAGAGAGCAGATGCAGGAGTAACTTTTCAGTCCTTTAATGGTAGACACTGGAGTGGAACTAATGGCATACAAGGAAAACACACTGGAGTGGGACAAACATCATACGTGGAATTAGTTAAGGAAACTCGCTGGAGTGGAACAAACGTTGGAGTGAAACAAATGCTGGAGTGGAACAAAATATGCTAAACATCACAATGTAACAATATAAGAACTGAACAAAACAGGAGGGTATTTAAACAAGCGGGTGCAGATGAGGGAATGGAGAACAGGTGAGGGGGATTGGGAAAAGATGGCAGTGTATTAGTGGAAGTGTAGTCTGGGAGAAACTTAGGAAGGATGAAACAAAACCAATTAAAAATAAGATTTCATAGAACAGAACAGGCCATATGTTTTGGACACTCGGGTAAAGAGAGGGGCAGAGCTGTCAACCGATCACCATCTGGTGGTGAGTTGGGTCAGGGGGTGGGGAAAGACTCTGGACAGACCTGGGAAGCCCAAGCGAGTAGTGCGGGTGAACTGGGAACGTTTGGAGGAGGTCCCTGTCCGCGAGATCTTCAACTCACACCACCGGCGGAGCTTTTCAGGCATCCCTGCGGAGGTTGGGGACATTGAACCGGAGTGGGCAATGTTCAAAGCTTCCATTGCCGAAGCCGCGGTGGAGAGCTGCAGCCTCAAGGTTTTAGGTGCCGCAAGGGGTGGTAACCCTCGAACACCGTGGTGGACACGGGTGGTCAGGGAAGCCGTCCGACTGAAGAAAGAGGCCTTCCGGGATTTGTTGTCCCGGAGGTCTCCGGAGGCAGTTGCAAGGTACTGACAGGCCCGAAGGGCTGCGGCCTCGGCCGTGAGGGAGGCAAAGCAGTGGGTGTGGGAAAGGTTCGGAGAAGCCATGGAGAAGGACTTTCGGTCCGCACCAAAGTGCTTCTGGAAAACCGTCCGCCACCTTAGGAGGGGAAACGGGGAACCATTCAAGCTGTATACAGCAAAGATGGGACGCTGTTGACCTCAACCGAGGAGGTTATTGGGCGGTGGAAGGAACACTTTGAAGAACTCCTAAATCCCAACACGCCCTCTATGGTAGAGGCAGAGCCGGAGGATGATGGGGGATCAGATTCTATTTCCCTGGGGAGGTCACTGAGGTAGTCAAACAACTCCGCAGTGGCAAAGCCCCAGGGATTGATGAGATCCGACCAGAAATGCTGAAAGCTCTGGATGTGGAGGGGTGTCATGGATGACACGCCTCTTCAACATTGCGTGGAAATCTGGGACAGTGCCTAAGGAGTGGCAGAACGGGGTGGTGGTTCCCTCTTCAAAAGGGGGATCAGAGAGTGTGTGCCAACTACAGGGGTATCACACTTCTCAGCCTCCCTGGTAAAGTTTACTCCAAGGTGCTGGAGAGGAGGGTTCGGCCGATTGTCGAACCTCAGATTGAAGAGGAACAATGCGGTTTTCGGTCCTGGCCGTGGAACGACGGACCAGATCTTTACTCGCAAGGATCCTGGAGGGGGCCTGGGAGTATGCCCATCCGGTCTACATGTGTTTTGTGGATCTGGAGAAGGCGTATGACCGGGTCCCCCGGAGAGACTGTGGGAGGTGCTGCGGGAGTACGGGGTGGGGGTCCCTTCTTAGGGCTGATCCAATCCCTGTACGTCCAAAGCGAGGGCTGTGTCCGGTCCTCGGCACAAAGTCGAGTTCATTCCATGTGGGGTTGGTCTCCGCCAAGGCTGCGCTTTGTCACCAATCCTGTTTGTGATATTCATGGACAGGATATCGAGGCGTAGTCGGGTGGGGAAGGTGTGCGGTTCGGTGGGCTGGGGATCTCATCGCTGCTTTTTGCAGATGATGTTGTCTTCATGTCATCATCGGTCCGTGACCTTCAGCTCTCACTGGATCGCTTGGCAGTCGAGTGTGAAGCAGCTGGGATGAGGATTAGCACCTCTAAATCTGAGGCCATGGTTCTCAGCAGGAAACCGATGGAGTGCGTACTCCAGGTAGGGAATGAGGTTTTGCCCCAAGTGAAGGAGTTCAAGTACCTCAGGGTCTTGTTCACGAGTGAGGGGACAATGGAGCGGGAGGTTGGCCGGAGAATCGGGGCAGCAGGGGCGGTATTGCACTCGCTCTATCGCACCGTTGTCACGAAAAGAGAGCTGAGCCGAAAGGCAAAGCTCTCGATCTACCGGTCAATTTTTGTTCCTACCCTCACCTATGGTCATGAAGGTTGGGTCATGACCGAAAGAACTAGGTCGTGAGTACAAGCGGCCGAAATGGGCTTCCTCAGAAGGGTGGCGGGCTTCTCCCTTAGAGATAGGGTGAGGAGCTCAGTCATCCGTGAGGAGCTCGGAGTAGAGCCGCTGCTCCTTTGCGTTGAAAGGAGTCAGTTGAGGTGGTTTGGGCATCTGGTAAGGATGCCCCCTGGCCGCCTCCCTAGGGAGGTGTTTCAGGCACGTCCAGCTGGGAGGAGGCCTCGGGGAAGACCCAGGACTAGGTGGAGAGATTACATCTCCACACTGGCCTGGGAACGCCTCGGGGTCGCCCAGTCAGAGCTGGTTAATGTGGCTCGGGATAGGGAGGTTTGGGGCCCCCTGCTGGAGCAGCTGCCCCCGCGACCCGACTTCGGATAAGCGGTTGAAGATGGATGGATGGATAGAACAGAACGGAGAATAACTGTGACACACTGCTCCCAATACAAGCTGTTATTTTTAAGGAAGGGAAATAGATACATGTTTAATTTTAACAGCACAAATCGACCACAAATGAACGAAACCGGTTTGGTGCAATTTGGATGACATGTGGTGGATAGTGACTTCACTGCTACTGAATTAAAATTCCTATTTCTAATGAATTCAGGGAAATAGATACAATGTTTCTTTTAATGACACAAACTGAGCACAAATGAATGGCACCGGGTCGGAGCGATTTAGATCACATGGGTTGTACAGTGATGTCAAACAGCCAAAAAAAAAGGTCTAATATCTCAAACACCAAACCAGCATAAACATTAATTTTTGCGGCACAAATCGGCACAAACAAACGGTATAGATTTGGTAATGATTTAATCATATGGGGTGCCAACTTCATGGAGGTGGCTTGTTTCATACTGGTTATTTATACACCAAGCATGTTAAAAATGACAAAGTATTTTATACATTAAATCTACTAATAGCTTATGAATTTATACTGCGTGTTCAAACAATCATGATGTCGCCAAAATCCACTCTGCCGCATTCGTTACAAAATCCAGTACATATTGGATCTAATCCAGTACGTCATCATGCTACAGGCTGCAGTGAGGACCTCTTGGACCTTGGCTGTCCTATATTGGACATTTGTGGTATTGCGTCTGAGCACTTTGCCACTATCTAAAATTTGGAACAGAAATGATTTTCTAGTATTTTTACATTTCAGTTGACATTTTTATTATATTTTATTTATTATTATTTAAGTTTGTGCAGTAAATCTTCATTACAATAAACTTAGAATTCTATAGCTTTTTATTTCACTTTAAAAACTGCTTTCAATTGCACAATAAATTGCAAGGTCAACAGTATTTAAGATATCAAATATCCCTTTAAAGTTTTACATCAGCAGTGTATTAACATTATTCTAAATAATTTTGAAGCAATTCATGTAAACACAAGAGGGTTATTTAAAAGTTTGAGTTATTTAAAGCCTTACTTCCTGGTGCCAGTTGGTGGTGCTATGACCGTGACCCATAAAAGCCACATAAATGCGATCAGCCCCCATTGCAAAACATACAGCTGAATATTCGTCAAAAACATACAATGCACACACAAGTTAAAAGGAATTTTCTGTTTCACATTTTTGCCTTAATTTATTGAATTGCCATAGCAACACCATTCAAAATATCAAAAATCTGTTCGCAATTTAGCATCTTCAATGTCTTGGAATAATATTGGCTAAGATTGGTGCCAGTCACATTAATCACCTAAGAGGAGTATTCAAAAGTTCGGGGCCTGCAATTTTCTAAATAATGCACATTCAATCCAAAATAGCCAACTTCCTGTAGGGTGGAGCCAATGACTGTAGTTTTGAAATTTGTCCAGCTTGATGAGAACAATATATGTAGCGAGTTTGGTTACCATAGAAGAAACTGACCCCATCACTTTTGTCAAAAGGTGGCATTTTCCCAAGTGTAATGGCCGACAACTCTCATGTGTGTGCAAAATATCATGAAAATTCAATACATCAAAAACATGTGAATATTCATAAAAAGGAATAATTACATTTTATGTATTGCCATGGCAACACTATTTAAGATATCAAGAATCCCTTCAGAATTTTAAATATGCACTGTCTTGACATTTAAAAAAAAAAATGGAAGCAATTCAGGTAAACAAAAGAGGGGTATTTCAAAGTCTGTTAAAAGTGCTACACTTCCTTCCGCCAGTTTGTGGCACTATGACCGTGATCCACAATAAACACATCAATGTGATCAGCCCACAAGGCCAAACATACGCCTCAATTTTTTATGCAAATCACACAATGCATGCAGAAGATATGAGACACTTCCTGTGTCCCATTTTTTTTATTAATTTATCACATCGCCATGGCAACAACGATATATAATTTTTTTTTTCACAATTTAGCATCATCAAAATCTTGTCATTATGTCGCCCACATTTGTAACCTTTAAAATGAATCCTCTAGGAGGAGTATTTCAAATTCCAGAGAATGCATTTTTCAAACAAAAATAAAAAATGGCTGACTTCCTGTTAGGCGGAGCTTATGACTGTCAGCACGCAAGTTGCACTTTCAGTGCTTGGGCCCTCATAATTCTTAGAAGAACAATAGGGCCTCTGCACTTTCGGTGCTTGGGCCCTAATAATAATAATACTCCTTAGAAGAATAATAGGGTCTCTGCAATTTCAGTGCTTGGGCCCTAATAATCCTTAGAAGAAAAATAGGGTCTCTGCACTTTCAGTGCTTGGACCCTAATCATAATGGTATGCAAGAGTGTCAGAGAGATATGATAGATTGTGGAAACAAGATCTCTTTTATCTACCAAATATAACCCTCCAGTGTTCGATCTTCTGAGGTAAATAAACCAGTTTTATTTTAAAGCAGTTCCACTGACTCTCTATTAGATATTCAGAAACATGATCTATCATTTATTGTTTGAAACATTAATTTACAGACCGTTTGTCCCATTTGAAGATGTTTTGAGTTGCTTGACTAAACTGCGACCATAGTCTGACATTAAAGCTTAAGTACAGTATGCAAAACAGCTTTCTGAATACGCCTCTAGTCTGCTGTTGTTCAAACTGTCAGATAGTTCTACTCCCAAATCACACCATTGGTTGTGTAATGTTGTTGGGGAGGGTCTCGGTGGGTCACTCAAAACAAAACATACATTTTTATAGTGCCACAGAGACAGAGTTAACAGTTTTAGAGAAAATTAACCTATGCCTGGCTTACTTATAGTTGTTTCTGCATATTAAGCTGGGATAGAAGAATTTTAACACTGAAAAAGTTACATAATTCAGCTTTAAGCTCCATACTGCCATGCAAATGCAAATGCAAAACTATTAATTTAGTCAGTATCGAGTCAAATTGGGTCTTTTAGACTGTAATCTGTCCTGTGACCTAAGGGTTCAACTTTCAGAGAAAAAACTATGAGATTTTATAATCAACATTCGGATGGACAATCAAAAGTTTGAAGCCATTTTTTGCATTTTCAATGTTGGCGTATGTGGAGCGGAGGGGGGTGGGGCCGGGTCGGAATATTGCGCGCCCGGTCCCCAATCGGCCTGATGAGGCGCGCGAGGAATAAAGGCGGCCGGTGACGATTGTTCGAGAGAGAGAGAGAGAGACAGAGAGAGAATTACGGGCGCCGCTGCCATCTGCCGGGTGACGGAGTAGCGCGACCGCCCGGATGCGGGGAGCGGCCATCGTCCACGGGGCAAGTGGGGACGGGATACCCCGACTGCCTGGAGCGAGGGAGCCACTGCCGGGAGCGGAGGAGTGCCCTGCTGTCCCCAGAGACGCGGAGGGGTCGAGGGAGACCGCCGTCCGCGAGGGGAGGAGGGAAGAAACTCTCCGACCGCCCGGAGCGGTAGGGCCGCTGCCAGGCATGGAGGAGTGTCCCCATTTGCTGCCAGGAAAGCGGAGGCGCGTTCTGCCCGCTGGGGGTCGAAGGTTTCACTCCGGTTCGCCCGGGGTTGGAGCGGCTGTCGTCCGCCTGAGTGTGGAGGAGTGTTCGAGGACCACGCGAAGGTACATCAGAGAACCGGTGAGTGAGCTTTTTCTCTCTCTCCTCTCTCTCTGCCTTTCGCACCATGTTGGCCTTTTCCCTCGCCTATTTTGTTGTTGTTTGTCCCCTTTTGTCTCCTCCCAGGGCGAGGAAGGCGGGGATGACCACGCGAGATACACCCCGCCCCAGGGATAGGGGGGGTGTAAGTCATGCCGGTGGCACCCCGGCCTGAGATAACGCCAGGAGGAATGTGGAGGGGAGGGGCGCGGGGCCGGGTCGGAATATCGCGCGCCCGGTCCCCAATCGGCCTGATGAGGCGCGCGAGGGATAAAGGCGGCCGGTGACGATTGTTCGAGAGAGAGAGAATTACGGGCATGTCCGCATGTGTGTTTGTTTTTTAAGTTTCTTATTAAATTATTATTTATGTTGACAAGCCGGTTCTCGCCTCCTCCTTGCCCATCCTTTAACTGTTTTACAGCGTAGTTACTATAGGTTCGCTTTGTAGCGCTCTATTCACTTCAGATATTATCTGTATGACTGTCTAGTACACTACACGGAGAATAAGAATAAACCTGTGGCGAGTCTGTGTCCCTGAATAATATTGGGTCATGCTTGTTGATGCTGATCTGTGAAATCACACACACACACACACACACACACACAAACACACACACACACACACACACAAGGACATGCAGGCTGAGCTGTTTCCTGCTGTACAGGTCAGGAGTTATATTATGTGGCTGGCCGCAGGGTGGTACCAGTGTCAGCCTACTGACTTTGAGTCAGTAGTTAAAGAAGGCAGTGAACACGAAGGATCAGTGCACACTGACCACTGAACAGACAGTATGGACACTGAGCTAAGCCAGCCACGTCACTGGAAGACTAAGCCAAAACACAGCTGAGGTTAATAGGCTTAGAGAGAGAGAACTAGGGCAGGAGCATGCAAACACACTTGAGGCCATGTCATGCTTGATCTTAGTTATCAGTGGAGTAAAACAAGTTTTGCCACAGGACACAAACTCATGACATGATTCCAAATATAAAGCAAAAATAAGCACACAAGCTTCATACACTACGCAGACAAACACACACACAAACACACACTTGTTTTTATATCATAGTGGGCACTCTCCATTGCATTTTATGGATTTTATACAGATCTAACAATAATTTCTATCCCCTAACCCTACCCCTAAACCTAACATTCAGATAACTTTTTATACTTGAAGTGTCCTCATAAACCACGTTTATAGCATAATTACGTGTGTATACTCTAGAATAGTGCTAGTGAATGGTCCTCGTAAACCATATATACCTGAACACACACACAGTCTCGGTACAGGCTGTTATGAATGCTTATACAGAATTAAATCCACACTGCACAGACGTGACATTTTACATCTGATGTATACAGGAAGTGATCATAACAACGATAAACATTAATTAAATATACAGTATCTGCCAGGATTTTAATCACATGTTTTCACTCCAAAAATATATATTTTTTTACTTAGTATTTTTGTCTTGTTTTCTAGGAAAAATATCTTGTTACACTTTACTGGTAATACTTCAACATAAGTTAATTACATTAGTAACCATAAAGTAAAAATGAACAATACTTTTACAGACATATTATTTTTGGTTACTGTTAAAGGTAATGTAGGCTATTTTTTTATGGCTTAATATGCAGAAATGTTCCTTCTACCTAAAAATTATTACTGAAATAATTGTCCTGCGATATTTCACCAGTCTCTGTGACAGAATTAACAGTATAAACAGCTAATAAAAATGTAATTGCAGGCTGTGGACACTTTGGCAGGGTTGGGAGGGTTACTTTTAAAATGTATTCCACTACAGATTACAGACTTAATGCTGTAAAATGTAATTTGTAACATTATGTTAGATTACTCAATGTCAGTAATGTATTCTACATACTTTGGATTACTTCAGCACTGGCAGTTTTGTTTTAACTTGTTTTGACTATTAAAAAGGTTAATAACAAGTGAACAAAAACATCAGCCAGTATAGTAAGACAAAATACACTTATATAAAAACTAATCCTGAAAAAAAACAGGATTTTATAGAAAAGACACAAACACAAGTGAATTTGTTTTTAACCAAACCTACAATACACTATAATGCATAGGTCTGCATCCAAACAAACACAAAATAACTAAATAAAGGATTGAATAAATAAATAATCTTTAGGACTTTTGCCTGTGTTAAGTTTATATAGGTGTATAGTGTACGCTTTACAACATTAACCAATCACGACCAAATACGCTGATAAACAAGAGCACATGACTGCCCGCCTTTACCGTAGGAACCTAGAGATAACATATTTCTGCACATAGCCACAGATCTGTCTCGCAGAAGAGTCGGAGACACTGTGAAAGTCCAAAGTGACAGCATTGCTAACACCCCGCTCATACTCCGCTGAAGCCTCCCTCACAAGTATGTGTAAATGAGGCATCAGTCTCGTGGAAGTTTCAGAATGGCTAAAATTGCTTGCAGCACTTTTCATATCAACATATACAAATACATTTTTTTTATGAACATTATGCATACTTTGGGCAATGTAGAATGAACAGTAACAATAATAATATTTTTTTTTTTATTAAAACATTAACCAAGATTCATGATATCTACAGTGCGTTCAGAATGTTTTCAGACCCCTTCATTTTGTTATGTTGGAGCCTTATGCTAAAATGCTTTAAATTATTATTATTTTTTTTTCATATCAATCTACACTCCATACCCCATGGCAAAGCAAGACACAGATTTTTGATAACTTTCAAATTTATGAAGAAAAAACTGAAATATCACACTGACATAAGTATTCAGACCCTTTCCTATGACACTAGAAATTTAGCTCAGGTACATCTCATTTCTCTGGATCATCTTTGAGATGTTTCTACACTTTGATTGGAGTCCACCTGTGGCAATTTCAACTGATTGGACATGATTTGGAAAGGCATACACCTGTCTATATAAGATCTCACAGCTGAAAATGCAGAAAATCAGAGCAGAAACCAAGCCATGAGGTCAAAGGAACTGCCTGCAGAGCTCAGAGACAGGATTGTGGTGAGACACAACTCTGGGGAAGGCTACAAACAATTTTGGTTATATAGAAAGTTCCCAAGAGCACCATGGCCTCCATAATTATTAAATGAAAGATGTTTGGAACAACCAGGACTCTTCCTAGAGTTGGCTGCCCTGCAAAACTGAGCAATCGGGGGAGAAGGGCCTTGGTAAGAGAGGTGACCAAGAACCGGATAGTCAATCTGGTTGAGTTCCAGAGATCATGTGTAGAGATGGGAGAAACTACACTCCACCGATCTGGGCTTTATGGCAGAGAGGCCAGACGGAAGCATTTCCTCAGTGCAAGACACATAAAAAAAGCACCTCAAGCACTCTTAGACTGAGAGAAAAAAGATTCTCTGGTCTGATGAAACGAAGATTGAACTGTTTGGCCTCAATTCTAAGCATCATGTCTGGAGGAAACCAGGTACCGCTCATCACCTGCGGTGGTGGTATCATGCTGTGGGGTGCTTTTCAGCAGCAGGGACAGTGGGACTGGTCAGGGTTGAAGGAAAGCTGAACACAGCAAAATACAGAGATATCCTTAATAAAATCATAGTCCAGAGTGCTCAGGACCTCAGACTGGGCAGAAGGTTCTCCTTCCAACAGGACAATGACCCTAAGCACACAGCAAAGAAAATACAAGAGTGGTTTAGGGACAACTCTGTGAATGTTCTTGAGTGACCCACACAGAGCCCGGACTTGAACCCAATCGTACATCTGTGGAGACCTGAAAATGACTGGCCACCGACAGTCCCCATCCATCCAGACAGAGCTTGAGAGGATCTGCAGAGAAGAATGGCAGAAAATCTCCAAATCCAAGTGTGCAAAGTTTGTCACATAATACCAAAACAAATTGAGGCTGTAATCGCTGCCGAAGGTGCTTCAAATAAGTACTGAGATAATGATTGTATACTTATGTCAATGTGATATTACATTTGTTTCATTTAAATAAATTTGCAAATGTATCAGTGTAGACTGATATGACCTTTTTTTAATTTATTTTTTAAAGTATTTTAGCGAAAGGATGCAACATACCAAAATGGGAAAAAAATGAAAGGGTCTGCATACTTTCTGAATTAAATGTTAAGCTTTAACTAAATGTTAACAAATAGAACCTTATTTTTAAAGGGTTACCAAATATCTAAACATCTTTGCATATTAAAACTTAATTATTTAGAAAATATATCTTTAAATGTTTTTCTTACCCCATAGGCAATTTTTCCCACATTCCCAGTGGGTCAGAAGTTTAAATACACTTTGTTAGTATTTGGTAGCATTGCCTTTAAATTGTTTAACTTGGGTCAAACGTTTTGTGTAGCCTTCCACAAGCTTCTCACAATAAGTTTCTCAAATTTTGGCCCATTCCTCCAGACAAAACTGGTGTAACTGAGTCAGGTTTATAGGCATCCTTGCTCACAAATGCTTTTTCATTTCTGCCTGCAAATTTTTTGGATTGAGGTCCGGACTTTGTGATGGCCACACCTTGACTTGGTTTTCATTAAGCCATTTTTCCACAACTTTGGATGTATGTGTGGGGTCATTGACCATTTGGAATACCCAATTGTGACAAAGCTTTACCTTTCTGGCTGGTGTCTTGAGATTTTGCTTTAATATATCCACATAATTTTCCTTCATAATGATGCCATCTATTTTGTAAAGTGCACCAGTCCCTCTTACACCAAAGCACCCCCACAAAATGATGCTGCCACCCCATGCTTCATGGTTGGGATGGTGTTCTTTGGCTTGCAAGCCTCACCCTTTTTCCTCCAAACATAACAATGGTCATTATGGCCAAACAGTTCCATTTTTGTTTCATCAGACCAGAGGACATTTCTCCAAAAAGTGAGATCTTTGTCGCCATGTGCACTTGCACAATGGCAGTTTTGGAGCATTGGCTTCTTCCATGCTGAGCAGCCTTTCACATTATGTTGATATAGGACATGTTTTACTGTGGATATAAATACTTGTCTTGCTGTTTCCTCCAGCATCTTCACAAGGACCTTTGCTGTTGTTCTGGGATTGATGTGCACTTTTCGCACCAAACTACATTCTTCTCTAGGAGACTGAATGTGTGTCCTTCCTGATGCTGCGTGGTCCCATGGTGTTTATACTTGTGTACTATTGTTTGTACAGATGAACGTGGTACATTCAAATGTTTGGAAATTTCTCCCAAGGATGAACCAGATTTTTTTTCTGAGGTCTTGGCTGATTTATTTAGATTTTCCCATGATGTCAAGCAAAGAGGCACTTGTTTTGAAGGTAGGCCTTAAAATACATCCACAGGTACACCTCCAATTCAGTACACTTCCTATAAGAAGCTAATTGGCTTATTGCCTAAAGGCTTGACATAATTTTCTGGAATTTTCCAAGCTGTTTAAAGGCACAGTTAACTTACTGTATGCAAACTTCTGACCCACTGGAATTGTGATATAGTACATTAAAAGTGAAACAATCTGTCTGTAAACAATTGTTGGAAAAATTACTTGTGTCCTGCACAAAGCAGATGTCCTAAACGACTTGCCAAAACTATAGTTGCCAATATGAAATCTGTGGAGTGGTTACAAAATTTGTTTTAATGTCTTCAACGTAAGCGTATGTAAACTTCTGACTTCAACTGTGTGTGAACACACACAAGCATACACACACATGCACACTGATGAGACAAAACATTATGACCACCGTCCTAATGTTCCTGCTGTTAGTCCTCCACGTGCCACCAAAACAGCACCGACCCGCCGAGGCATGGAATCTACAAGACTCCTGAAGGTGTCCTGTGGTATCTGGCACCAAGACATTAGCAGCAGATACTTCAAGTCTTGTAAGTTGCAAGGTGTAGCCATAGTTGATCGGACTTGCTGGTCCAGATTGAGATCTGGGGAATTTGGAGGCCAGGGCAATAACTTGAACTTTTCATCATGTACCTCAAACCATTCTCGAACAATGTGTGCAGTGTGGTAGGGTGCATTATCCCGCTAAGAGGCCACTGCCATCATGAAGGGGTGTACCTGGCCTGCAACAATGTTTAGGTAGGTGGCACGCATCAAATTGACATCCAGATAAATAGCCAGACCCAGCAGAACATTGCCCAGAGCATCACACTCCCTCCACGGGCTTGTAGTCATTCCACAGTGCATCCTGGTGCCATCACATCCCTGGTAAACTGTGCACATGTACAAGTCCATCCACTTGATGTAAAAAGAAAACAGACTTTCTTCCACTGCTCCAAGATCCAGTTCCGACGCTTGTGTTCCTATTGTAGGTGCGATACACTGTGTGTGTGTTGTGACACATTCCTCTGGTAACCATCATTACAATTTTCTGTGACTTGTGCGACAGTAGACCTTCTGTCGGTTCGGATCAGACGGGATAGCCTTCGTTGCCCTCGCATGTCGATGAGCCTTAGGCGCCCAACACCCTGTCGCCAGTTTGTGGATTGTCCCTCCTCGGACCATTGTCAGTAGATTCTCACTAATGCTGACTGGGAGCACCCCACAAGCCTTGCCATTTCAGAGATGCTCTGACCCAGTCATAACAATTTGGCCCTTGTCTCATATATATATCCATCCATCCATCCATCTTCAACCGCTTATCCGAAGTCGGGTCGCGGGGGCAGCTGCTCCAGCAGGGGGCCCCAAACTTCCCTATCCCGAGCCACATTAACCAGCTCTGACTGGGCGACCCCAAGCGTTCCCAGGCCAGTGTGGAGATGTAATCTCTCCACCTAGTCCTGGGTCTTCCCGAGGCCTCCTCCCAGCTGGACGTGCCTGAAACACCTCCCTAGGGAGGCGGCCAGGGGCATCCTTACCAGATGCCCAAACCACCTCAACTGACTCCTTTCAACGCAAAGGAGCAGCGGCTCTACTCCGAAGCTCCTCACGGATGACTGAGCTCCTCACCCTATCTCTAAGGGAGAAGCCCGCCACCCTTCTGAGGAAGCCCATTTCGGCCGCTTGTACTCGCGACCTAGTTCTTTCGGTCATGACCCAACCTTCATGACCATAGGTGAGGGTAGGAACGAAAATTGACCGGTAGATCGAGAGCTTTGCCTTTCGGCTCAGCTCTCTTTCGCGGACTAACGGTGCGATAGAGCGAGTGCAATACCGCCCCTGCTGCCCCGATTCTCCGGCCAACCTCCCGCTCCATTGTCCCCTCACTCGTGAACAAGACCCCGAGGTACTTGAACTCCTTCACTTGGGGCAAAACCTCATTCCCTACCTGGAGTACGCACTCCATCGGTTTCCTGCTATATATATATATATATATATATATATAAACAATGATTTGCATCTCAAGTAAATGTATCCTTGTTTAAGGATGTTTAGATATTGTTACTGGAAAACAAGCTTAAAATACACAAGTTAATTTCTTAAGTTAATTAAGTTAATTATTTGCATCTTAATTTTTTTATGTAAACATAGGCATATAACTAACACAGTTTGGATTTACAAATAGGCAAGAAGAGAAATGTGTGTGGTGGTAATAGGGGCAGAATTAAAAAGCTGGTTGGATAATTCATGGAACCTTTTTTTGCAGTCAACAGAGACAAGGCTGTGTATGTGGATGTGCCATTTTGTGTCAGACAGGATGGTCTCTGTGCCACTTACCAAAGCACTCCTCTGCTTGAGTGCCACTCTGACTGATACCTTCCATCAGCTTACACAGGTGAGTGTGCCAGGAATCGGCCACCTGTACACATAGACAAAGCGATGAGAGGCATTTCATAGGGACAGATGGCATAGTGTGCACTGATGGTAGGTGTGTCTACCTCTGTATAGAGCGAGCAGGCAACATCAGGCTTGTTTTGCTTCAAAAACACATCGGCCATCAGAAAATATCCTCCACATGTCACAGTACTTCGTAAACCATACATCTCACTGGCATAGTACACCTACACAAGGAAAAAATGATTCCTACCTAATCATAATGACAATACATATTACCACACATAAACACATCAGCGATAATAATTACACGCATACCATCGCAAATCGCTTCACACACGTTAGGACTTACATCATTGGCAAAGTGAGATAGAGCAGATGTGTATTCTCCTGTAGCAGTGTGCAGTCGGCCCAGGGTTCTGTGTAGCTGATGAAGGACCATGCGACTGCAGCCTGGTGTTTTCATAACTGTCCATTCAGCTTTAGACAGATACTCATGTGCCTGAGAGAGAGAACCTAAACCTAAATGTGAACAAATAAACATAGATTGAGTGAAGAGAGGGTCCTTGAGTGACTAACTAATAGTGATCAAACTAATAAAGAAAATATTTTATATTTTCTGTTGGAATAGATCTCTTAATAATGCTCCTCTTCTTTAAAGATACATATCGTGTGTTCATTTGTCTAAGGCGGAGGTTGAAATCTGCCACTCTCCCATCAGGTATGACTTACAGTTTTCAAATTTTATTTGTGCATGTGTCATACAAAGTTTGACATAACTGAAACCAAATGCATTTAGTTCTTGAATGTGTCTTGCAGGGTTGGGGAGTAACGGAATACGCTTAACAAATGTATGCATTTGAAATACAAAATATTAGTAACTGTATTCCATTACGGTTACAATTTAACTTACGTTGGTAATCAGAATAGTTACATTCAAAAAGTATTTTGAGTTCTGAAAAGATTACTTTGCATTTTACTGTAATTTTTTTTAATTAATATTTAGTCAAATCAGTTGGAAAACATTTATTCAAATTGTAACTGATTGTAATTGAAGCACGTGTGTTCAAACGAGAACTTCGTTTAGCCCTTAAAATTCAAGTTCTGCATAACACTGTGAATGAGCTTCTCTCATAGTGCTCACAGAGGGGGATCTCTTTAAAACATCTCCTTTTGTGTTTTACATAAAATGAGTACGAGTATGACACTTTTAATTTTTGGGTGAAATATTCCTTTAAGAGCTTTCAGTGCAGACATTTTGCTCAGACTGAACACATCTGCACTACCAGTCTGTCACATCCTGAATTAAATAACAAAAGTGTCTTCCACACTCCGTTCATGTCCAAGCGCCGCCCTTGAGCCCACCAACGGATCATACCACAGGAAGTAAACAGGGATTAATGCCAGCCTTGGTTTTAGCAAACATTTGTTTCCATTCTGTCCTGAAGTGGAAGTTATTGTGTGTCAGCCTCCGGAGAGGTTCGGAAAGTGAAATGAACTGTGGAGTGTACTTGTGATTTTGTATCTAATGGATTCTGGAGAGCTTTAAAATTTGTACGCCCTCCTCCATTTTTCTTTTAGAATGATGGTAGATTTCACAGACCCTTAAAGGGATAGTTCACCCCAAATTAAATTTCTCCTATCATTTACTCACCCTCATGTCCTCCCAGATGTGTATGACTTTCTTTCTTCTACTGAACACAAACTAAGATTTTAGAAGGAAATATTAGCTCTTTAGGTCTTTTCAGTGCAAATGAATGGTGGCCAGACATTTAAAGGTCCAAAAAGCACATAAAGGCAGCATGAAAGTAATCCAAATGACTCCTGTGGACAATCCATGCCTTTAGAAGCAATATGATAGGTTTGGGTGAGAAAAATATTTAAGTACTTTTTTTACTATAAATCTCCACTTGTGAAAGTGGAGATTTATAGTAAAAACATATTTAATTATTGATCTGTTTCTCACCCAAAGTGACTGTATCGCTTCAGAAAACATAGGCCTACTGTATATTAAACCACTAGATTCATATGGATTACTTTCATGCTGCCTTTATGTGCATTTTGGACTTTCAAAAGTCTGGCTACCATTTATTTGCACTGAAAACCCTACAGAGCTAAAATAAAATTCTAAAAATATTAGTTAGTGTTTAGTAGAACATAGAAAGTCATACACATCTGGGATGGCATGAGGGTGAGTAAATGACGAGAAACGTTTCATCTTTGGGTAAACTATCCCTTTAAATATTTGCTTGTCTGTGTTTCCCCAGTTCAAAACCAACAAATAACTCTCAATCTTTTTTTGAAATGTGTGTTCAAGTCTCCCTGGGTGAGCTCTTTGCAGATGCAAATGTGTGTTTTTGTATATCTTACCTATGTTCGCTTGCGCAAGCTGTAGATAAGCTGGTACTAGTTCAACATCACAAGACCCATAAAGCCGCATGGCCCAGCGTAGGTGGAGGAGAGCAGCCGGTAAGACATTTTGAAACCTCCTTTTGGACACAAACCTCTGTTCCTCTAAACGAGCAATCTCTATTAGTTGTTCCTAGTGTTGTTCAAAACACACACTAATCAGACATCTGATCTTTTGTCATTCACATGCATCACATTGTATGTGCTGGAGTAAGTGTATGCAAACCTTTTTCTTCAGGGTCTCTGCGTGATAGTGGTCTCGGGCGGCCTGCAGGGCGTGAAGCGGTGCAGGTGTGTGAATAGACACCAGTAGTAGACACACTTTTTCATGTATACTGGTCCAGTCCGCGTGCTGGTGGTCGGGGTGACTATAATTGAATTTGAATTCAGTAAAAAAAACTTTTGCAAAGAAAATTTTGCATTTTATGATATTAATTAATTTTATATTAAACACATTGCTTAAAAATTGCTTAAAAAGCTTGATTGATTGTGCTTTTGAGGCCAGAGAAAATATTGGCAGAGCAAATAAAAATCTGGATTACCTACTGATTTTATTTGTGCGGCTGACTGCAGTACTGCACTAAAGGTTTGGTTTTGGGATGAGTGCAGATTGTCCTTTAAGAGCTGCTTGTCAGAGAACTGTTTGTTCCTCTTAAGACAAAAAAACTGACCTATCGACTATATACGTTGACATTGAGAGCGTGAATATACGTTGTGAGGATAGTGGCGTCTTTAAAATAGCAAGTGAAACCTCGGCGAATGGACACAAAACGCATAGTTTTTTTCCAGTCATATTTCTTTTTTTTCCTGGTTGGTTTTAAGCACGCACGGCTGGTTATTCTCTTCCCTCTCTACATAATTTCTCCTCCAGCTGTTTGAACTCGTTCAACCTTTCCATCTCCGCAGCAACACGGCCAAGAATGTGTATTTGGAAATATGAGCTTATAGTGCCACCTGGTGTCTATACGCGCAATTACCCAATGGTTTTGTCGTTCTTATCAAGCTGCAGTTGTATCCATATTTTCCCGGTACTAATTTAAAGTGCTCTCTGGTTAGTACAAAGACAACAACTCATAGATAAATAACCCGAAAGCTCCAGACTCACCAGTAAAATGTGACTCGGCATTTTGTGCACCGAAGTTTTGCAGGTTTCTGGCAAAGTTCGCACAGCTTCTTCACTCCTTTTGGATTTGCGAGCGGGTTGATGGTCGCCGACATCCCAAATAAAGTTACGATTTAAAGTAATACATTATATTTTTCAGTATCAGATTAAGCCACGAGAATACGTGTCCACCTGATACAAAGATTGTAATTTTAACGATTAACTGTTTTTCATTAAAAACAACTCACCTAGTTAACGTAAATATTTGAGGGAAATGAAAAGTATTTTGTTTGTGTCCGAGTACTATTGTGTTCTTCCTTTGTTTCCGATTTGGTCACCATGGAGATGAACTCGCGCCGCCGGTCAAGACCACCCGTGTGATTTCCATTTTTTGTATTTTTCATAATTTTACTTATATTTTTATGTATTGCAATTAGGTTTACCTTTAGATTTTAATAGCTGTAATATCGACTTTATCAAACTTCGTTCACAATCTTTTTTAAAATAAGACGTAAGCTACAGGTTTGTCGCCATCTGCTGTCGAAACAATTTCGCTTCCCTGACAATAAAGGTGCGTTTCAAGCCACAGGGTCCCTACTACGCAGTGTTCACTGCTCCCTATTCAATCAGCACGGGCTATTTGCTGAAGTCCACTACACTTGACAAGATCACCGCGATGAGCACGCCGTTTAGAAATGTGTCTGAGTGAGCACACTCTTCTAGGTAAAGAATTTACAGATTCAGCTGATTGTAGGCCTAAATGTAAAATTAGAACGTGTAGAAAGAATTGTTTTTATTAATTAACCTTATCACATTGGTATTCACAAGGTTCATTTGTGAAAGATTATGCCATTTAGTAATTATGTTAAGATTCATTCTGTGTGTGTGTGTGAATATATACACTCACCTAAAGGATTATTAGGAACACCTGTTCAATTTCTCATTAATGCAATTATCTAATCAACCAATCACATGGCAGTGGCCTCAATGCATTTAGGGGTGTGGTCCTGGTCAAGACAATCTCCTGAACGCCAAACTGAATGTCAGAATGGGAAAGAAAGGTGATTTAAGCAATTTTGAGCGTGGCATGTTTGTTGGTGCCAGACGGGCCGGTCTGAGTATTTCACAATCTGCTCAGTTACTGGGATTTTCACGCACAACCATTTCTAGGGTTTACAAAGAATAGTGTGAAAAGGGAAAAACATCCAGTATGCGGCAGTCCTGTGGGCGAAAATGCCTTGTTGATGCTAGAGGTCAGAGGAGAATGGGCCGACTGATTCAAGCTGATAGAAGAGCAACTTAGCCTGAAATAACCACTCGTTACAACCGAGGTATGCAACAAAGCATTTGTGAAGCCACAACACGCACAACCTTGAGGCGGATGGGCTACAACAGCAGAAGACCACACCGGGTACCACTCATCTCCACTACAAATAGGAAAAAGAGGCTACAATTTGCAAGAGCTCACCAAAATTGGACAGTTGAAGACTGGAAAAATGTTGCCTGGTCTGATGAGTCTCGATTTCTGTTGAGACATTCAGATGGTAGAGTCAGAATTTGGCGTAAACAGAATGAGAACATGGATCCATCATGCCTTGTTACCACTGTGCAGGCTGGTAGTTGTGGTGTAATGGTGTGGGGGATGTTGTCTTGGCACACTTCAGGCCCCTTAGTGCCAATTGGGCATTGTTTAAATGCCACGGCCTACCTGAGCATTGTTTCTGACCATGTCCATCCCTTTATGGCCACCATGTACCCATCCTCTGATGGCTACTTCCAACAGGATAATGCACCATGTCACAAAGCTTGAATAATTTCAAATTGGTTTCTTGAACATGACAATGAGTTCACTGTACTAAAATGGCCCCCACAGTCACCAGATCTCAACTCAGTAGAGCATCTTTGGGATGTGGTGGAACGGGAGCTTCGTGCCCTGGATGTGCATCTCACAAATCTCCATCAACTGCAAGATGCTATCCTATTAATATGGGCCAACATTTCTAAAGAATGCTTTCAGCACCTTGCCATGACAACAATCAATGCCACGTAGAATTAAGGCAGTTCTGAAGGCGAAAGGGGGTCAAACACAGTATTAGTATGGTGTTCCTAATAATACTTTAGGTGAGTGTGTGTGTGTGTGTGTGTATATGTATATATATATATATATATATATATATATATATATATATATATATATATATATATATATTAGTACTGAGCAAAAGTCTTAGGCACATAAGTTGTTTCACAAAAGCATTTGTTTTAAGATGGTTATTTATATCTTCAGCTTTAGTGTGTCAATAGATGACAATAAATGTTAGACTCCCAAACATTACTTGTGCAAATAGAAAATATTAGAATAGAAGAACAGGGAGCCCCTGCAACAGATGTCATTGAACATTGTGTCAGTCTGAGATTACATAGAGACAAAGCAGTTGAGATAACCTAAACAGATAGAAGAACTGTGGTGAATTCTCCAAGAAACATCCTATCTGCCAACAACCAAGAAAAACTGTGTCCAGGTGTACATAGGAGACACAAGTGCCTAAAACGTTTACACAGTACTGTGTGTGTATATATATATATATATATATATATATATATATATATATATATATATATATATATATATATATATACACATACATCATGTGGCTTGACTGGTCGGCATATTTTAGATGCTGTCAACGATACGCGCCAGTTTAGTCAAAGGTAGTGATCGCACACTGACATACTGTATTAAACACATTGCTTCCAGACATTAGCTTTTAGCAGGCTACCCGCACCTAAACTGAATATATAAGCAAAAAGTACAGTTTAATTTTACACTGTAAAAATGGTCCATTCAGACATTTACATTGTTCTCTCAGGGGATACCCCATCCCCATACAGTATTTTTTTATCTGTCAAAAGGCCTCCTATGTACTGTATTATATTATGAATGTAAAATATTTAAACATATTTTTTAATATATGCTGTTATCAGCTTTAAAACTAATTGTTGATCTTATCTTTTAATATTAAAATCCAAGTGCCCTCAACTGATGAAGTCTTCATTAAATATTTTAATCTTTTGGTAGGAGATCCCTCAGACCCCACTCATTTAGCTGTGTCTGGGCCCCTAAAGTCCTCATCCCTGCCCAGTTTTGAAGAGACTATTTTAAACGTTTATTCCCGAGAGAAGGTTGCAAACTTTACCTTCATGGAGAACTGTGCGGTTGAAATGGCTCTCTAAATGGACTTTGAAATTGCTCAACTTTGTTGGGTGAAACAATGCTGAACTGCAGAAGGGGCAGTAGAAGTCCTTGTAGCATGTGGTGCATTTCTTCAGTTTGGGCAAGGATTTCCCTTCTTGGATTATGTGCTTCTTGAAAAAGAGAGAGCCCAATTGGTCAAATTAAACATTTTAAGTTCATTTCATAAACATAAATAGACATATAATAGGCCTAAGCCTAGTACTTGACCAATCTTCTGTCATACAATTGCCTACATTGAGCTTGAATATGAAATACAGAAACCACATATTGAACAACATTTTGAACAACAATATTCCTTTCCCGACAAACAGCAGTGGGGAAGAGGGAATAGCATTGTGTGTCAGGAGCACTTTTGCTGCATGGGGGCACGGGGCTGGAGACACCGGAAAATCAAATGGACAAAGATGGCGGCGCGGTAGCACGCAGTGGCCACTCCGGATCCAAAATGGTGCTATTTTTTGTTAAATAACCTGACTTTTGCGGCACATGGACATCGGAGCAACCGATTCATGTTTACCATCGCCATACATTGCTCAAATATAGGATTCATGCAACAGCCCGAAACAAGGCGAGGACCCGAGACTCTGCCTTCAGAGCAGGCGACAAGGCAGCCCTAAGAACAGCGAGGGCCAAACTGTCCCGGGCCATAAGAGAGGCAAAGCGCGCACATGCCCAGAGAATCCACAGTCACTTCCAGGACAGGAAGTTCAACAGATGATGCAATCGCCACCACCCTCCATCTGTCCCTCACCCACCTAGATAAAAAGGATTCATACGTTCGAATGCTGTTCAGCATTCACCACAATCATTCCCCAGCACCTGATTGGAAAGCTGAACCTGCTGGGCCTGGACACCTCCCTCTGCAACTGGATCCTGGACTTCCTGACTGGGAGTCCTCAGTCAGTCCGGATCGGGAACAGCATCTCCACCACCACCACACTGAGCACTGGGGCCCCCCCAGGGCTGTGTGCTCAGTCCACTGCTGTTCACTCTGCTGACTCACGACTGTGCAGCAATGCACAGCTCGAATCACATCATCAAGTTCGCGATGACACAACCGTGGTGGGTCTCATCAGCAAGAACTACGAGTCGGCATACAGAGAGGAGGTGCAGCATCTAACGGACTGGTGTAGAGCCAACAACCTTTCTCTGAATGTCGACAAAACAAGAGAGATGGTTGTTGACTTTAGGAGAGCACAGAGTGACCACTCTTCGCTGAACATCGACGCCGCCTCTAGAGATAGTCAAGAGCACCAAATTCCTTGGTGTTCACCTGGCGTAGAACCTCATCTGGTCCCTCAACACCAGCTCTATTACCAAGAAAGCCCAGCAGCAGCTCTACTTTCTTCGAAGTATAAGGAAAGCACATCTCCCACCCCCCATCCTCACTACATTCTATAGAGGGTCTATTGAGAACATCCTGAGCAACTGCATCACTGACTGGTTTGGGACTTGCACCGTTTCGGACTGCAAAGCCCTGCAGAAGATAGTGAGGACAGCTGAGAAAACTCTTCACCCTCCTGCTGTCTGGCAAGAGGTACCGAAGGATTCGGGCGCTCACGGCCAGACTGTGTAACAGCTTCTTCCCCCAAGCCATCAGACTCCTCAATACTCAGAGACTGGACGGACACACACACACACACACACATCCTGAGTTTTGTCAATTTATAACTGGCAGCTACCTCAATAACTGCTATGTGCATAGAACACTATCACATAGTATGTTATGTTTACATTTGGCATTTTTAGAAACTCATCTTTTTGCACTACTGTGTACTGGTCGGCACTGGTCTATTGTCCTGTTCATTGTTAGTAATTTATTGTACTGTCCCGTACTTTTTGCACACGTTTGCACATGCAATTTATATAGGCATGTTATTTAGTCTGTGTAGTCTCATGTGGGTCTGGGTTTGTCCTATGTTGTTTTATGTAGCACCATGGTCCTGGAGGAACGTTGTCTCGTTTTGCTGTATACTGTACTAACTGTATATGGTTAAAACGACAATAAAAACCACTTGACTTGAAATAAAGTGGCTTTGTCCACGTCACACATTTCTGTGAGGGTCAGCCAGATGTGACGATCCAAAACCATCAGGTTGCTCATTGACTTGCCATTGGCCTGTGCAGTGACTTTCGTGGCTCACAGCGCTAAGTCCGTAGCGGAGCTCTTTTAACATCTCTGGATCATAGCCTTGCTCATCCATTTGCTTGAGGAGCTTAGCTTGGAATACTTGGAGCAATGCCAACACATATAGTTCTGAACCCGCTTGGCCCGCCGCTGCGTATGCTTTCCCAGCCTGTGTTGACATCAGTCGACACGGCTTGGAAGGATGAACGGGGTGGGATTTCTGCACCCTGCTACTCGCCAGGCAGAGATGTGCCACTACTGCCTCTTCCACAGGGGTTAGTTGGGTCCACATTAATGAGGAGAGTGGAATCACTGTGTGAGCGAATAGGGTGTGCACCATGATTTTGTCAATTTGTTATGACCTTCTGGGAAGAACGGGGCAGATCTGCGTAACAGTTGCTTGATGGCATCTGGACTGCAAGAAACATTAATCAAGGCAAGATTTTTCAGGTTCCTGTGGAGGAGACCACTCGACCACCCTTGAAAGTACATGAAGCATCTCCTTATTAGTGGTGCGTGCACGCTTCTCACCCTCGCTGGGGAAAGGGGCGGCAAAGTCATTAATTGACCACTTGCCAGATGCAGCAAGAAACATAACATTATCCCCAGTGTCAGAACTGCCGAACGTGATGAGACCGTGCGCTCCTGCAGAGGCCCGAAGCTCGTCACGTACATACTGTATCAGCATAGACGCAGTATATGGAGATTGAGGGGCTTGCGGTGTGTGTGTACTGGCACAAGAACGACCTCAAATTCATCCTGTGCGTGATGCAAATTCACGAGAGCGTGATGCAAGTCATAAATTTGATCCTTGCGCTGATCGTCAAGGCATGATGAGAAATTACTTGGGCTGCATTCCATTTCAAATTTGTATCCCCTTCCAAAACAAAATTCACTCCGTCTCACGGACTCTGATGTATGCCACTGCTTAATTGCGCGAGTGTCCACTACTGGCGGAAGACGTGCAGTGGGTTTAACTGGAACACCCTTAACCCTTGATCATTTTGAAAATGTTGAAGGCTGAAGTCAATTTGTGGAATTATTTAGTGATTTTTGCACCTGAGATGGTGCTTCTTTTGATTAGGACTGTAGTCTAAAAAGCATTCATGCCAAGCACCCTCAAACCAACCTCAGAGCACCCTCAATTGCAGACCAGGGCAAAGTACTGCCCACGGGTCGATTTATCACAAATGTTTTTTATAAGATTATCTATTGGATTATTATATTATATTATCTAGCTTTGGGACCTATAGCGCATTCACAAGCTTTTAATATGCTCAGGGTTGCCAGATAATAGATGCAACACCCAAACCAGAGATTTATACTCGCACAAATTGGAAATATTATCCCTTATGTCATACTTAATTTATGCAATCTGGCAACCATGTATGCAAGTGTGCACGCTCTTTCTCCTCTTAAAAAAAATCTAATAAAATACTCTGCACTCAATAGAAAAGTATGATGTAGCAACTCCATGTCCATTCACGAGGCTGCCTGTGTGGGTGTTTAGTGCCAAGCCTGCAAGCAAACCTTTTTAGTGATGAACTTTAGTTAAATCCCAATAGATCTTAATATCATTCGCACACGGAGGGGACACGTGAGCAAAACCAAGCGGCAGAGGAATATGTTTGTTCTTTGTGTTATTTGTAAAATGCTGAAGTCCCTCTCAACTGTATGCGACTGTTACTCTGGCAGTAATCATTTATCAGAGTAGGCGCCAATCTAAAATCTCACCTAGGGCACCGACAGAGCCTGAGCCTGCCCTGGGCTTATGTATAAATCTTATACGTTTAATGTTTTTTTTTAATTAGAAATTATTTTAACATAACAAAGAACACATAGGCTATAACTGTGTGATAAACAGTTTAAGGTAGCTTGAAGTATTATGCTTCAATTCCATCCAGGGCTGTAGCCAATGGTATGAAAGATGGTAACAATTCTAGGGGCCCACAGGTCCAAGTGTATTTTTTAATATGAAAGGGGCCCAGACCAATATACAGTCAGGGGGCCCAGAATTCCTTGCTACGGCCCTGCTTCCATCATACATTAGAGTTGCGTGGGGGTGGGGTTGATGAAGTGTGATATGCTGTCACGTCACAATCGAGTTGCATTGTGAGATGTGGAGCTGCCTGAATCATACATCAGGGTAGGCGCTCTCCCCTAAGTCAAAATCAAGGGGTTGAGGTTCTGTCAACAGAAACTTCCCTCGCTCACTTAACAAAGTGGAATGGACTTCCAAAATGGAGGCGGGGATTCCCCCAATGGGAAGTGCTAAGGGAAGTTAGCCAGTGGACAGTAAAAGTGAAGTGGAATGAAGCCTTACTGATGACAAAGCTTTATGCACATTGGCTTAAACAACCATGATGTTTTGTTTGCATTAAAAAAAAAACATTTTTTAACTATGTTTTTATGTGAAAAAATTATATGTGAATATTCAACACTCTTACAGTGCGATCTCTGAATGGGATGTGATTATCATTTTTGAAATATCTAAAACAGTGTCTTTATTAAACAAAAAAATGGAAGAAAGACAAGTCTTATGGGGGAAATTAAATTGCATGTACATTGAGTGTCTTTCATCATATTAATTTTAATTTGAAAGAAACGGTGTTTAAATTATTTCCACTTTACCAGCAACAGCGTGTAACAGCAGGTGGCAGTAATCAATATTAAGATTCGATCCGTCAATAAAACAGAAGAAGCAACAGTGTATGAACGTTAATCCCACGATAATGAAGGTGTCTGATTATGATGGTAAAATAGTGCCTAAATGATTTGCATTCGTAGAGTAAGATTTGTAAAAACGTAAATGATGTTACAAGTGTAAATCAAATTGCAAGCATAAAAATAAATTGCATGCACACAGATCATTTTGTAAAGATGTAACACAAAGTAGATTTGGTGTATATTCTTCAGACTTCCTTTTTTGGTGCATACACTGTTGGCACTTTTTTTGTCCCTAAACATGTACAAAAACATTGCAAACCAGCAATCAACGATATGCAAGCAAAGAAAGGGTGTCATGAACAGCAAAATGGATTGACCACGTAGAATCAGTCTGTATGTCTAAAATAAACAACTGCAAACCTGTAAATGACTTGTGTTTGTGGCATAAATATTTTCCAGAAATAATCTGATATACACAGTTTCATCTTCCATTTGTTGCAATCACACTTTTGGCACAAATTTCTCACTGAAAAGACTTTTGAAAGATCGAGGAGGAAGGCAGGGATACTATTGGGGCTTCTAGGAACCAATCAAATTAGTTGACCGTTGCGATATCTAATTTATAGGCTACACAACTGTTAATGCCATTTATATAATTCTCACTCAATAAGGAGTAAAAAACAGATTTATATTTTTAAAAATTGTTTATTGATTTGCTCATCTAGGCACACATAAAAATTAAATCACACATATCGTTTAAAATACTTAAAAATACCATTAATTCTACAGTCTACTAGAACTTTTAACCTCATGTCCTAAATTAATAATGAAATTAGTGACGTTTGCATGGAATCTCTGTGCACAAACATGCATACAAATATACACAATCTCAAACACTCCCATCTCTCTTTGCCCCCAATTGTCTGACAGATGTAAAAGCATTCTGGTTGTTGTTACTTTTGTCACATCTACTGGCAAGAAAATAAATGGGGATGAAATAATGGAAAATGAGATGAGGAGAGTGAAAAGGCTTTGAAGTCTAACCGTTTCATTGCATTTTCTCAGGGTGGTCTATTGTCTTTGTACAGCTGTATTTTGAATCATTCAATTATTAGCTGAACAACGTTGAGAATAAATCTACCCTGTACACCCGGTAGAGTGGAGTTTAAACGGCTCTGATCCTGTAAACAGGAGTTCAGTCAGAGCCCTGATCCGAGACACTGAAATTGAGTCCAGTTAGCACTGCACTGGATCTCATTCTGCTCTCACAGCTACTGTTATACCTCCATGCACAGACATTTCATTACCAACTCTGCCAGAGTAAAGCAGTATGCAAGCACATATAACTCAGCACAGATTCAATTCTATAGAGAAAAAGAATATTTGCCTTACACTGTCAATGCTGCTTGTGCATTACAAGAGATTTAATTCTGTTGACCTTCATTTAAAATGTACCTTTACCTAATTAAAGTGCATTATACAACAATTACTGCAGTTAAAAACTGATACTAGAACAGAACTATACATACTGAACTTTCCCAATAATACTATAAAATGTGATAATGGATTGCAGTGGTGCAATGTAGTACCGTGGCCATCAGGTTGTGATGTTTCCTCACTTTTCAATGTGAAGTCAATACATCAAACACCCTTTTAAGTGGCCTATGAGCACTCTAGAGAAGCAATGTGGTCACTGAACTGTTCATATCCACTAATGTCATGTATATTGGTTTCCAGAAGCCCATCAAATGTGATCTGAAATAAGGAATAAAATGGGCTTGAAAAACAAAGAAAATCCTTACTGTTTCAGCACTCCTGTTTACATAAAAGAAATGCACATTTATTATGCAATTAAACATATGATCAGGTCTGGAGCTTTAAAATAATATCAGAACTTGAAATTAAGCCTTTCAAGTCTGGAATTCATCTGCAACCAACAGTAATGCAGTACCTCATATAGCACATGTACATCTCAGAGATGTAATTTTTTAGAACTTTTCATATGGAAAGTAACACAATCTTGAGCAGATTTTAATATCTTAAAAAGATAAGATTTACAAATATTCTAAATCATAACAGTCTCAAAAACATCTATTGAATGTCTTATTGACATCCAAGACATACTTTTTGACGTACATCTTAGTCGTTTTGCAGATGAGCAAACCACGTAAAAAAATACAAAGTCTTCCAGGTGTAAATATACATCAAAGAGACGTCTGGATTGGTTGCCTTTGTTAAATCCCTGATAACACACATTCATCACGCAGATGTCAGTTTGATGTGTTAACACCTGGAAGACGTATTTTTTACTTTGTAGATTGTGATGCTTTCCAGATGAAAAGATCTAAAATGGAGGTACGTGTGCTTTATAGAAATTAAGCACTTTTTATCAGTCACAACATCAATTTGTAGGGCAACCAGGAAGGCTAATTTACCATTGTGCTTTTAAGAACAGCATTTTTAAGAGTTAAATATATGGTATGTGGTTAACATTATTTGAAAGACACATATGATTGATGAATGATGTGTGATTCATTTGACAAACGCTGTAGTCCTTTTGTAGCAACTACATTTAAGCACACAATGGTTTCAAAACTAATGTTTGAGGTATGATTCGTAACAAAACAGTAAAGTCTCTTCAAGCAATGTCTACCACAAACCTTATTTTACTAAAAAAATCAAAAATGCTACACTTAACCCCATTTGAAATCAGGGAGGAAACCCTTGACATAAAAATCGCAAATTCTCCTCCAGGTTTTAAGACTACAAACTGAAGAGCAGGGCATCAGCTTATGAAATTAATCAATAATTATACATTGAAAAGAGTTTTGTAAAAGAGGGGTTAGGAGTTAGTTACATTTATGGCCTTTAAATACATGTATGCACTGTAGATAGAAAGGAATCGGATCAAAGGCACAAGAGCTTCCTACAATGCAACCTGCCACAAAACAGATTATATTTGACAAGAGCTCTCAGAATGTTTAAAAACCATGAATTGTTTATCTCGAGCAAAGCCTGGTAGTATTCTCTACCAGCCAATTGGAATATCAAAGACTGCACACAGATACTAAAACATTTCTACATTGAAAAATGGTGTCCATTTAATATAATGAACTTTAGTCAAAAAGACATCTGGCCCGATTCCTATAATGGAAGACTGAGTGAAAGAGTATTCTTTCTTTGTCCAAAACTGTCAAATTCTCAACACCCCTACACACAGAGATGATGACACAGGATCTGTGATTAAATATCAATCTCAGCTGAGAGATTCAGTGTTCACTGGTCGTGTATTTAAAGGCTAATGAACTGAGTAAGTCTAAAATTAGAAATGCACTCATCGTGGCAATAATGTATCAGCAAAAGGTGAATTATGACATTGAGGGTAAAAACACACCCATATGAATGATGGCACTGGAAAATAAAACCACATCATAATGTGGTGATACCATTAAATTATTTTCTCAGGAGAATATGGGAGAATTTCTTGGCAGCAGAGTCTTTTGTGCTTTTTTTTTTTTTTTTTTAAACATTGGCTCATTGTGACTCCTCAGAGGGAATTAATTTTGTGTTTATTATTTCGGACTCTCAGAATTGGAAGACGTGCGTGTGCGCACATTATAGTGTCCCCTTCTCTATTTTAGCCATGACTGCTCATGCATCGCATGAGTCTCTCTCTGCCTCCTTTGCCTTCTCTTTTAAGGCATTGTCTATATTTGTCTCTTCATCATCCCCTTCCTGCCTGGCTCTTTTTTCCTCCTCCCTCTTCTCTTTGTCCAACATTCGGTAGTTGATTCCCATTCCAACGAACAGAAATACACTGGCCACCACCAGGACGGCTCCACAACTCTGATATGTGTATTTATAGTCATGGTAGATGTCATTGAGTCTTCCTGCGGAGAGAGAGACATGGACAAACAGCTCATTAATCTCCATTACACAATGACTGGTCCAGGACATGCTGTAGGGAAGTATCAGTTTTGGTATTGTGACGACCCTAATAAGTTATAACATATTAAATTAGTTAAAGAATCCAAAATTCAGTCATGAAACTCTAGATGGTCCAAGCTGACAGGTCTTTTGACTTGTAATCTGCTAGCCAATCAACTTGCACACTTCTCTCTTTGTCCAACATATTAATTGCCTCAGCAATTAACTGCAGCATGCTACAAGTTTACTCTGTGAAATAGACTTTCTCCCAAAGACCACTTGTCTAGATCTGCTTCACAGGGATTGTATACTTATCTAATTGTACAGCAGCAGCATGTCCTACATGCTTGATTTAGCATGTCTTATATACACTCACCTAAAGGATTATTAGGAACACCATACTAATACTGTGTTTGACCCCCTTTCGCCTTCAGTACTGCCTTAATTCTACGTGGCATTGATTCAACAAGGTGCTGAAAGCATTCTTTAGAAATGTTGGCCCATATTGATAGGATAGCATCTTGCAGTTGATGGAGATTTGTGGGATGCACATCCAGGGCAAGAAGCTCCCGTTCCACCACATCCCAAAGATGCTCTATTGGGTTGAGATCTGGTGACTGTGGGGGCCATTTTAGTACAGTGAACTCATTGTCATGTTCAAGAAACCAATTTGAAATGATTCGAGCTTTGTGACATGGTGCATTATCCTGCTGGAAGTAGCCATCAGAGGATGGGTACATGGTGGCCATAAAGGGATGGACATGGTCAGAAACAATGCTCAGGTAGGCCGTGGCATTTAAACGATGCCCAATTGGCACTAAGGGGCCTAAAGTGTGCCAAGAAAACATCCCCCACACCATTACACCACCACCACCAGCCTGCACAGTGGTAACAAGGCATGATGGATCCATGTTCTCATTCTGTTTATGCCAAATTCTGACTCTACCATCTGAATGTCTCAACAGAAACTCAACTGTCCAATTTTGGTGAGCTCTTGCAAATTGTAGCCTCTTTTTCCTATTTGTAGTGGAGATGAGTTGTACCCGGTGGGGTCTTCTGCTGTTGTAGCCCATCCGCCTCAAGGTTGTGCGTGTTGTGGCTTCACAAATGCTTTGCTGCATACCTCGGTTGTAACGAGTGGTTATTTCAGGCAAAGTTGCTCCTCTATCAGCTTGAATCAGTCGGCCCATTCTCCTCTGACCTCTAGCATCAACAAGGCATTTTCGCCCACAGGACTGCCGCATACTGGATGTTTTTCCCTTTTCACACCATTCTTTGTAAACCCTAGAAATGGTTGTGCGTGAAAATCCCAGTAACTGAGCAGATTGTGAAAAACTCAGACCGGCCCGTCTGGCACCAACAACCATGCCACGCTCAACTGCTTAAATCACCTTTCTTTCCCATTCTGACATTCAGTTTGGAGTTCAGGAGATTGTCTTGACCAGGACCACACCCCTAAATGCATTGAAGCAACTGCCATGTGATTGGTTGATTAGATAATTGCATTAATGAGAAATTGAACAGGTGTTCCTAATAATCCTTTAGGTGAGTGTATGTCTAAAGCCCAAAGTATACTTCGGTTTTGACACGTATGCTAGCGTATGCGTACAGGGCAAGTGATGTAAATACCATCATCAGTAGTGTTCGAGAACTGTTTGGGTGTGGCCGAATTTTTCTAACCCTGCATCCTCTGTACATAGTCTATTTTATTTGCACTAATTAGTGGGTCCACAAGCTGGTAACACTCACTTTCACAAAGAAGTGCAAGATGAGGATAAACGGCAATAAACAACAAGAAATTAAGTTGGATACAACAACAGTGGATGTACACGTCAAGAGCGAGAGTGTGAGGTGGTTCAGAAAAATCCTTGCATTTGTATAACAAGTTTGAAATATTAAAAAGACACATATGGACACACACCTTAAGAGAAATAGTCCAGTATCTCATAGCAGTTGTAGCGTGCATGCATCAACCACCTGTGTGCGTGCACAGTCAAATTGAAAGGATAGAGCCCAGCGATTGTCAAAATTGGAGTATACTTTGAGCTTAATTGTGCTGCATCAGCATATCTTACATGTTCAACAGCATGTCTGTGCATTTTCTAGCAGTAGCAATTTGATTTACTTGCGATGATCCAATTTAGTAATATCCATTATAAAACCTTACATTTATTACGAGAGTTGACATGACTGAAATAGGGTTTAACCCCGTCTCTTACCTAGTAATGGAGGCCCCAGCAGTACAGGAGCACACTCTACGATGGTGACCAGGCCGACTGCACTGGAGAATCTCTGAGCACCCACCAGGTCCATAAGTGTCTCGAAGAGTACAGAACTGAGCCAGCCGAATGCCACACCAAAAAACACGGCATAAATAGCAAAGCCCATGTAATCTGTGGAGAATGGTGCCATCAGGTGGCAGACACCGTTATACAGCACAGATAAGGCAAAGAAGTACTGTATGTGTGGACGGACCCAGCGCGTGTTGGCCACTAGGCCCATGGATGGCCGTGCGATCATATCAGTGAAGGCCAGAATGGACAATAAAAAAGCAGCCTTATCCTTGGCAATGTCTTTACTCTTTGCATAGTTACTGAGGAAGACAAGGGGTGCAAACAGACCAAAGAACATTATGACGTTTCCTAGCAGGTACAGCAAGAAGCCTCGGTGGGTGAAGAGGGTCAGATCCAGGAAACTGTTTACAGTCTGCAGGACAGTTTTTTTCTCTTGTAGTTTCGATTCTTCCTCTTTTGGTCTGGTAGGCAGTGGTTTTGGTCCAATGGGCCGCATTAACGATCCTGCAACGCAACAGTTCAGCAAAGCTCCACCCAGGATGAGGAAACTGCCCCTCCACCCGTACTGATCAAACAGCCAGCTGTTCAGTGGGGCCAATGTGCACAGGAACACTGGGCTGCCCGCCATTGCGATGCCATTAGCTATTGGCCGACGCTTGTAGAAGTATTTACCAATCATTGTCAATGCTGGGTTGAGATTGAAAGCCAAACCCAGGCCTAAAAAGAGAAAATGAGAGAAAGCTTGTATACATGATTCAGACACCAAGTGTCAAAACTTTCAGTATTTAAATCTCTTTTTGTCTCAATCTGTTTTGGACTTGCTATGATCAGTATTTAGACCTATTACTGTTGTAATAGGTCTAAATACTGATTGTAATACAATGTTTACACCTGGTATTAACATCCATCTCACTCTCGTCATGTGAGACAGATCACTGTTTACACCTGGTAGTATGGGTCTTAAATGCGTCTTCTGAGAAAACTTGTAATCATGTTTCAAAGGGAGGGTTTGTGATTATATGACTGCATACATAATGCACTATGACCCCATTTCCACCTGGTATTTAGATGAGTTTCGGGTGATCTGATCACATGTGGTCAAGTAGGGGTGTAACGGTTAAAATTTCTCATGGTTCGGTTTGTTTCACGGTTTCCTACAGTGCGGTATATGCGATGTACAGAAAAAATATTACTGCCAAAACCAAAGAATACTCTGTTTGGTAACAAACACTTCAACAGGTTGCCCTGAATAAAAATCATTGTTTTACAGTAACCATAGTTTAACTATGGTAATTGTAGTAAAAATATAGTAACCACAAAATCAACATGACTACTGTCATGTTTACAATATATAATCATGGTTACTATATGGAAACTACAGTATTATTGTTGTAAAACCTTGGTTAATTGTATCAAATACAACCAAGGTGACTGCAGTCATGGTTACTACAATATTACTATTGTAAAACCATTGTTAATTTTTGCTGGGTCTTCAACTAAAAAAAACCTTTTCTCTAATTAATAAATCAACATTAACTTATTACATGCACTATTACACTACATGCATTGACATAAAATGCATTTCAAACTCTAATGCACATATATTCAATATTCAGAAGCTGTACATCACTATAGAAGGAACTTTGCTAATCAAATTGATACGAGGAATGTTGTGACGTGGCTCGAGTGTTTTAATCATAAGTGGAAATCACACATCTTTGTCATATGTTGAAAGAAACATTGGCAAAGAACACCTCAAATTGCTTTAGTTATTGTTTTATGGCTGTCCGAATCAGCAGAGTCCTTGCTTAATAACAAAAGGGAGTGTGCCGTTTCGGCTCATCTGTGGCTCTGTACAGGCTATATTTCCCCGATGGTTTCTCAGTATACGGCACTCGTGTCGAGCGATGTCTGCAAACAGTGCCGGTTTTGTAAACGTTTTTGACAATCGCTGTTGTAATAGCAACACAGAACAACACAGAACACTTGCAATTTACAGATACATTCAGGTGCATTAGCGGTGGAGGTAACATTTAGTTGATGCTTTATTTTGTTCACAAAACCTTGTGCTACAGATGTGTCAATAAACTTGGTGAACCGCGGTGGCGATGCTTCCTGAATTGTGGGTGGTGAACCATACGGTTACTTTTTTACCGAGAACTGTTGTTACACTCCTAGTGGTCAGCCCAGGGTCTATGTTTTGTGGTCAGATTGCAAAAATCATACACAAATGTGATCAAAAACTCTTGCGACCAGATCGCATTTTAGGTGTAAACTCTAAAACTGTGTTCACACTGCCAGCGACACGCAGCAACAAAAGAACCTCATCTCATTCATTTTCAATGAGAGCTGGCGACTTCCGGTGACACAAGCGATGGCGACCGTTGGCGAGTCCATCGACGTGACAAAGTTGAGAAATGTTTAACTTTATGCAAATGTTGAGCTACTTTTGGGAGTGACAGCCAATACGCGAGATGATGGTAGAGCTAACGTGATCCAAATATTTTAATAATAATGCTGTTTAAACACTCCATACACCACTAGCGACCTAACCGCCAGCCACTGGCGACATGCACAGACAAAGTAGCTGGCAGGCTAAATGCAGCTTAATCTGTCCTGTTTGCGTCCCGGCAGCAGTGAAGCGCCACCCCTCACAAGTCAATCAACCTCTGCGCTAAAACAAGAGTTTACGAGCAGCTTTAAAAGGAAATAACCGTCCGATTGGGAAATTTAAAAAAGGGATACATACACAATCACGAGAGCTTCACGAACCTTCTTCAGAATGTCTGATATCAACACAGATGACCGGGATGAACATCAAGCTCTTTTAATAGGTAATCCACAGAGATGGATTCTACTTGACATATTGTGTTTGTACTTAATTGCATTTCAACCGCATCTGGAAGAAAAAGTGGATTACCTACCAATGTTTGAGAGCTTTCTTTGTCTTTGTTGCACTTAAATATCATGCAGTAACACAGAGACAAAAAGACTGATGTATGTCATCATGATATCAAAAACCATACCCTCCAAATCCAAACACAAGTGGTCACAGATGATGCATTTAAGTGACCAGGTTTAAACAGCCAAGTGTCTCATCTGACCACATGTAATCGGATCACCCGATACGCATCTTAATACCAGGTAGAAACGGGGCCTGTGTGTTGTGCTACATAATAAGCACAAAAAGAAGTGTTTCAAGCAGCAGAGGCTAATCAGAGACCACATCTGCTCTGTGCTGCCCACATCTTTGGACCCATTGCAGTTTGCCTACCGCAACAACCGCTCCACTGATGATGCCATTGCATCTACAATACACACTGCTTCCCTCCCTCCAGGACATATATAACAGGCGGTGTGTGAAGAAAGCTCTGAGCATCATCAGAGACTCCAGCCACCCGAGTCATGGGCTGCTCTCACTGCTACCATCAGGCAGGTGGTATCGCAGCATCAGGACCCACACTAGGCGACTACATGACAGCTTCTTCCCCCAAGCAATCAGACTTTTGAACACTTGATCTCTCATGATCAACGATGTTTTGTAAATATGTTGTTTATTGTAATTGGTATATGTCTCGTCACTGTCATGACTGCCATGTTGCTCGGAACTGCACACTACTGTTGCACTTGTGTACATGGTTGTGTACATGGTAGTGTGAAAATAAAGTGATTTGATTGATTTGATTTATAATTTACTCAGAATGGTACAAAGAACAGAAAACATCCAGTGAGGGGTAGTTCTTCATTTGGAAATGCCTTGTTGATGAGAGGTCAACAAAGAATGGCTCGAACTGACAAAGTCTACGGTAACTCAGATAACCACTCTGTACAATTGTGGTGAGAAGAAATGCGGGTTGGCGCCGTTTTGGCGACACGAGGAGGACAAACACAATATTAGGCAGGTGGTTTTAATGTTGTGGCTGATCTGTGTGTATATATATATATATATATATATATATATATATATATATATATATATATATATATATATATATATATATATATATATATATAACTTGTAAATTGCTGTTCAACTGCTGGATGTAAATGTAATTGAAACACTTTGCACACAGAGGAAGCCTCACACAACAGGACAGCAGTTCTGCAAGCTTCATATCGGATGTATTAAAATGTTATGTAGCTCATTACGGAGATATTTTTTATACTTTACCTAATATCACATTTGTTATGATCAATCGTTTTAAGATTTTACCAGCAATATGTAGGCTATGAGCAATTGTAATTTTGGTCACATGCATTTTTGACTTGCTGCGAATGTGCTTTGAGTAATTGGATGACAAATCATTTTGTACACTGATAACACCTCTATTTAGTGCTGTCCACTTGTGATCAGATCACCTGAAACGGATGTTAATACCATATGTAAATAAGAGGGTCTCTGATTACTTAAGACCAGTGCCATTCAATGTGCTTACCACCTATAACTCCCACACAGAAGTAAAGGCCCTCCACTGTGTTACAGAATGATGCGGCAACCAATCCTGTGCCAGACAGACAGCCCCCAGCAATCATGATTGGCCGACTGCCAAACTTATTCACCATAATACTGCTGATTGGTCCTGTTGAGAGATAACAGATGGATTAAAAGAGTAAAACAAATAACATGCAGAGAATAACTTTAAACAAAATCATTAAACAAATATTATCTCCATTGCCCTCAGTAGCAATCAAATTGACTACATTGCATTATAACAGCAGTCATTCACACCACTGACAATGTCAAAACAGGACTGTATGAGGACACCAGTGATGATTCAGAGAAAAACAATGTGATATGATGATTCTACTTTTACTGTATGTTACACATGGCAAGAGCATTTTCTGGATTTTCTTTTAGGTTTCATCACCTTTGTCTCTGTGACACAAGTAATAGGCAAAATGGCAGAAAAGGAATGAGATGGAGCAGCAGTTTTTGTGTTTTACACAAAACCATTTTTATTGTTGTATAAAAACACAAGTTATGGTCTACTTGTACCATAACTTCCACCATGTACTACTTGAAGATTACAAGTGCAAATACAGACTGTAAACAGCTAAATAGGACAGAAACCTATGCAGAGCTGCAATATCATAAAATTACCACTCCAACCTGCTCACACAAGACATAAAAAAAAGAACTCAATACTGTAACTTACTATGTGAAGATTCAAAGTGCAAATATAGACTGTAAAGAGATAATAAGAGAGTAACGTGCAGAACTGCAAAATAAATACATTACCACTCCCACCTGCTGACACGAGACACAAAAAAATAACTTGTAAACACATGGTCAGCATTTAAGAAGTTTTGGGCATTCTGAAAACAATGAGATAAACGCACCAATAATTTTCAGTTAATTTATGATTTTGTCCTTTAAATGTGCCACTTCCTGATGCAGTTCCTCTTTGGCACACAGCGGCACCTGGCATTTTGGTGTTTTCACTTTATTTCCTGAGAGCTTGCACAGAGCACACACTCTTCTGCCACTTGTGCCATCTGCTTCAAAAACTTCTGGATAGCATTCCTTATCCTGGACGAGAAGAGAATGACTCTGTGGCACCAGATGTGCTGGGTGGTGTGGCAGCACGTACCAGCTGTGACACAAGTGTCTATCGGAATGTTTTTTGGCTGAGAGGGGTTTTGCTCTGAGCCTTTGCCAGGTGCTGGTGGAGAATAAAGCAGTTCACTACAGCAATATCCAGGAAATGGAAGAAAAACATCTTGTACACTTTTTGACTTGTTCAAAATTTGGCCTGTAACACAAAACAAACACCTTATTATAACTACACACTTGGTTGTTGGCACTGAAATAATGTATATTACACAAAATCATAATGATACACTCAACACATTATTCATGTCTGAATAACTGCAGCCTAGATGGGACAGATGTAAACACAATGTAAAAGTTATTAAAAATTAAAACAGCTACTCGGCCCTGCAAACATAAACCGTAATCTGCACAGTAAATATACATAATCTACAAGAAAAATAAAAAAAAATTACTGTTATGAAAATATATTCATGTTTGAATACTCGTAGCAACGTAAACCTTAGAAATGCTATCCTACCATGCACATGTAAAAGATGTTACTATACACACTCAAAAAACTGTTTGCTTAGTTGCTGCGTTTTGTCCTTGCAAAGCAATACAGTCCATTGGAGAACAAGCTGCATGGGTTTTGGACAATCAAACTTATGAATGCTCATTACAAAATCACAATTACCTCCATCTCAAAATTATTATTTTTTAAAAATAAAAATAACGATTCAAATCACTGTGTGTAAAAACATATACTTACTCATCAAAATCAGGGTCTTCTCCCTCAAGAAAAGCAGCTTCTCTCACAGAGTCTTAACTCCCGTCGCTGCACTAATCCTCGTCACTTTGGTGATCAAGTTCATCAAAGACCGCTTGTACAAAGACCTTCTGGGGTGCCTTTCTCTTCCCAGATGCCATTTAAAAAAAAAAATCAAAAACTACAAATAATCACAATCTGACATAATATTCCACCATCAAATACAGTATCCGTTCGCATCTCTACATGTGCTCTGCCCCGAAGCATGTGTAACCGTGTGCTCTCGGTGGTAGTCTCCCTCGCTCTTTTGTTGCATATCTCAGCCTATGAGTGGTAGAGAAGCTTGATTGACATGCCGTTGGAAAGCTTGGAGTCTCAGCTTTAAAGACATAAGATTTGTATATCATTGTCATCATCAGGGGACACCACCATCATTTGTAGATGATGTGAAGATAGTTTTTTCCTGTTGCACCGCTTTTTTTTTTTGCTCTGGACTTCAGCGACTAAATGGTTGATTATTTACACATGCAAGCTCACAGAAAGCTAATTTGAAGGAAAACAATCTAAGGTAAGAAATTATTTAGAATTTTTGCCTACTCGGGACATATAGAAGCAGTGATCGGAGCAGAAACGAGACGTTTGCATTTTTTTCAGAACATATTTTACTTTGGGACTCTTTCGATGATTATTCAAATTTGTGAACTATTGCAACAAAATCAAACACAGATTCACATTTGTGAGAATGAGAACTTTCATTTGATATTATTTGCCTGTTTTATATTACATAAAGAGGATAATGTTCTGTGGAAAGTAGAGATACTTGGCTTTCAAGTGGTACCACACATCACTATTTATTTATCCAGAAATATTAAATGCACAATCATAATTCACTTCTGATACCGCCAGAGGGTCCGCTGAGTGTAAGAGGCTATGCTCAGAGACACAAACAGACTTTACTAAATGACATGTGATGTGTCAACTGAGGTGGTTTAAAGGAGAAAACCTTAATCAGCAAAACTAAGGCTGATATGGCATGCTTGGAATAGGAACTGGTTCTTTCTGTGTGTGTTGTGTTTTCCAGTTAATTTATTTTTTTATGTTAAAACATTTCTCCAATCCCAACTTAATATGCAGAGACAACTTTAAGCAAGCCATCTGAAAATTGATTTCCCCAAAAAGTGTAAATACTATGGCTTTACTCTGTTTTGAAAAAAAAAACATTATGGAAAAAGTTATGAAAATCACAAAGACAAAGCAAGCAGCATAATTTGACCTTCCTTCCTCTGAACGATTAATCGAAATCAAAGTGAAATTATGATATGATGTAGTATGATTATTAAACAGCAAGGGCTGCAATTTAGTTAAATAAACACTCTGCATGCGCTGCTCCCTGCGCTTACACTGTTCTCTATATTGTATATTACACATACTAAAAGAACTTGTGAGGCTAATAAGCTGAGTGTGTTGTATTTACAGCACTCTAGATTCACTAATTACACATTTCTGTAGTTACAAATATGCTTGGCAGCAAAAAGTTAGTATTTAAATCTAAAGTAACCCCATAACAAGTGGTTTCTGTGGATAGAACAGTATATGGAGGATATTTTTCTGCAGTAAATGGCCATTGTCAACTCAAAAACAAACATCTTCCTTCAGTGTTCTGTAAAAATAAAGGCAAATTTTATTTTGACACCATAACAAAAATGATTCAGCTTGCTGATGATAATGGGATTCTGGTCAATTACAAGCCAACATGCATCAAATGGTTGCTGCATGTAAGCGCTAAAATGTAACCGTATTTACAAAAATTTAGAAAACCTGTCATTCACTGCAGAAACCGTAGTCTCCTCTATCACATTGAAAGTTTATGACTCCTCCCATCTCAGAAACTCTGGTATCAAAATTATCGGAGTTTCCCAGTCGTAATTATGACTTGAGGGGTCGTTCATTTGCAACTTCTGAGAGGGAAACTCGTATTAAGATAATTCTGACAGCATGTGAAGGCAGCATAAGACCCTATCACAAAGTGGACTAAAACAGGTACACAGATACAACGTAAAGATCACACACACACACATATGTATATATATACATATATATATATGTGTGTGTGTGTGTGTGTGTGTGTGTGTGTGTGTGTGTGTGTATGTATGTATGTATGTATGTATATATATATATATATATATATATACATACATACATACACACACACACACACACACACATACATACAAATTTGAAGTCAGAAGTTTACATACAGCTTAGCAAAATGCATTTAAACTCTGTTTTTCACAATTCCTGACATTTAATCGTAGAAAACATTCCCTGTCTTAGATCAGTTAGGATCACTTCTTTATTTTAAGAATGTGAAATGTCAGAATAATAGTAGAGAGGACTATTTCAGCTTTTATTTCTTTCATCACATTCCCAGTGGGTAAGAAGTTTACACTGTTAGCATTTGGTAGCATTGGCTTTAAATGGTTTAACTTTGGTCAATCGTTTTGGGTAGCGTTCCACAAACTTCTCACAATAAGTTGCTGGAATTTTGGCCCACTCCTCAGAACCGGTGTAAATAAGGTTTGCAGGCCTCCTTGCTCACACACACTTTTCAGTTCTGCCCTCAAATTTTCAATTGGATTGAGGTCAGGGCTTTGTGATGGCCACTCCAATACCTTGACTTTGTTTTCCTTACCAGTGTTATGTATGCCATTTTGCCACAAATTTCGAGGTATGCTTAGGGTCATTCTCCATATAAAATACCCATTTGCGACTGAGCTTTAACTTCCTGGCTGATGTCTTGAGATGTTGCTTCAATATATCCACATAGTTTTTCATTCTCATGATGCCATCTATTTTGTGAAGTGCACCAGTCCCTCCTGCAGCAAAGCACCCCGACAAAAGGATGCTGCCACCTCATGCTTCACGGTTGGGATGGTGTTCTTCGGCTTGATAGCCTCACTCTTTTTCCTCCAAACATAACAATGGTCATTATGGCCAAACAGTAAAAATTTTGTTTCATCAGACCAGAGGACATTTCTCCAAAAAGTAAGATCTTTGTCCCCATGTAAACAACTGCTGGAAAAATCACTTGTGTCAAACACAAAACTATATTTTAACTCATTTTAAATCGGGAGTGGTTAAAATTGTTTAAACATGCCACCTCATGATATTGAGATATATATATATGGCAGAAGTTTACATTCACTTAGGTAGAAGTCATTAAAACAAATTTTTATATACAGCGGTTTCAGAAGGAAATTGGTACTTTATTTCACCAAAGCGGCATTGAACTGATCACAAAGTATACATTACTGATGTAAAAAGTCGTTTTTTTTATCAAATCTAGACAGGCCCCATTTCCAGCAGCCATCACTCCAAAACCTTATCCTTGAGTTATCATGCCAAATTGCTAATTTGGTACTAGAAAATCACTTGTCATTATATCAAACACAGCTGAAAGCTATTTGGTTTGTTAAATGAAGCTTTACACTGTCTGTGTTTGTTTTTAATTTGCCACTGTATGCAATAGACTGGCATGTCTTAAGGTCAATATTAGGTCAAAAAAGAAACTAGAAACTCGTCAGTCAATCATTGTTTTAAGGAATGAAGGCTATACAATGCTTGAAATTGCCAAAAAAATAAAATAAAAAAAAAGGTGTCCACTACAGTCTTCAAAGATAAAGGACAACTGGCTCTAACAAGAACAGAAAGAGATGTGGGAGGCCAGATGTACAAATAAACAAGAGGATAAGTACATCTCGAGTCTCTAGTTTAAGAAATAGACACCTCATGTCCTCAGCTGACAGCTTCATTGAATTCTACCCGCTCAACACCAGTTTCATGTACAACAGTAAAGAGAAGACTCGGGTGCAGGCCTTATGGGAAGAATTTTTAAACAGAAAAACAAAAAGGTAAGGTTAGAGTGGACAAAGAAAAACAGACATTGGACAACAGATAATTAGAAAAGAGTGTGATGGATCTTAACCCCATTGAGCTTTTGTGGGATCAGCTAGACTATAAGGTGCGTGAGAAGTGCCCGACAAGACAGCCACATCTATGGCAAGTGCTACAGGAAGCATGTGGTGAAATGTCACCAGAGTATCTGGACAAACTGACAGCTAGAATACCAAGGACCTGCAAAGCTGTCATTGCTGCAGGTGGAGGATTTTTTGTTGAGAACTCTTTGAAAAGAAAGAAAATAAGTATTTAGATGTTGCTAAAGTATCCAGAGGTTGTTAGTGAATAAATAAACTGCCTTGTCAGTGCTGAAGTGTTCTTGTGAAGGCTCTACTTGGAACAACATCACTCTTAAACCTTGGCCATGAGTTAAATAACTTCACATACACAACACCAAGGCCTTTTAAAAGAGGTTGTTCAGTCAACATGGTAACTAATAATTTTTAATGATAAACATAGAAAGGATGCAGTGAAATTTGGCATGGTTCCTGTACTAACTTTACATTAATTTAATGGATAGAATTTGAGAAAACTCCATAATGTCAGCAAATAGAACTGCATACAAATAATCCAACTAAATGCAACCATGTCAAGTTAAATTAGCTTTAAGATGAGGAAATGTAAGTTTCATGTGGCCAATCAGAGTTCAAAGAAGTTTGCCTGTCCCCCAGTCACATTCCTCAAATTAATTTATTCTGACAGGCTTTGTGTAGCACCAAACAGGCCATCTGTCCAGCCCAAAAAATAGACAAAGACAACAGTGATGCAGATATACACAAACAAACAATATTATATAAACTGAACAAGAGAGATGGGGAGATGTGGGACTGCAGAGAATAGTACTTGTCCTGTATTTTTATATACAGAACCTAAGATGTACAACATGGGCAAAATCAAATATATTTTATATTACTTCAAATCTGTGCTGGAATGAGATAAGAGGAATAGGTGAGAATTAGGCATGTAACGATACACAACTTTTACAATACGATGCATGGCCTCATGATATAATATGCTATGTGCACAAACAAATGTTTCGATCAAACGTATTCAAGGATTCAACATAAATGTCTTTTAAATCATAAATGCCACAAAACTGTCTGACATTGACAACAAATAGCAGAGCTCCAAGTAACTTAAACAACACCACTCCATTTATTTTGTTTGATTGTTGAGAAAAACTAATAGGAACTAATAAAAATTTTAATGTTTTTCTTGAGAAAATTAGTTTGTCTACACTCTAGTCATTTATAGGTGTATAACACTTTTCACAATACACATAGTTTAAAAGCAGCTTCATAGACAATCATGCCTTGTTGTCTGAAACCCCCCTATAAAAAAGCTGAAGTGACTTAAGCAAGGGAAACAAATTCTTACAATGTTATTTAGTGGTGAAAACAAACCCCTCAAGGAACCTGACCTAACCAAATTGGCACACTTAATTTTGCCCCCTTTCCCCTTGTTTAACTTTGCATGTAAACTTTACCAGTGTTATTACAGGCTTATAAAATGTGAGCAAGTGTTGTTCTCAAAGCTGTTTACATTTAAAATTCAAAAGCAGATAATTAAATGTCTCATGTAATCGTGGGTTTTTTTACGTTGTCAGATTTATTTAATAAGCTATTTTTTGATAGTTATGACTCGTAACTTATGAGTGTCTAGCTGTGCATGTCACGCTCAGTGTTGGCTGGGAGAGGCAGCTGTTAAAATTTCTGCTGCTGTTTCTGCCTCACAAATCCATCAATTTGCAAGGTGATGTCAGCGTTAATAAAACGAAATGTTTAATGTACCATAGCACTGGGATATGAAACTGTTGTATGGCAAATTCGACAAGCTATAATGCTACAATACAATCTACTTGCCGTTTGCCATCGATGTTCTCGCCTATGTACTGTGTTGATGTTTTGCTGTGAGAGCTTAATGGCGCCTCTCGCAGGAGACTGTTCCGCAGCTCTCAATATTGACCTGTTTGGTTTTTAATAGGGATGTGGAATATTCATTATGCAATAATTATTAGAATAGTAAAAAGTTTGCTTTGCTGGCCATATATACAGTGAGATAAATGTTAAATCTTGAACAAATAAAAACTGGCAGTTATAACAGAATGCACTGGGTGTCGCTGTTGAGTGTGGACACAAGTTGATAACATTTGTTGAGCAAATGGTTCAGAAAGGTCAGTATGTTCAGACAGACACCAGAAAATGGGTTATAGTGAGAATGTGGCTTACATGGAGAAAGCTGGGTTCCTGTTAAATGTACTAGATAAGCGGTGTACACTTTACTCTCGTATATGTGCAGCTCATCAGAAAGCAGCGTCCCCGTAGCAACGTAATCCCCGCAATGCTTCTGTAAACAACAAACATGGCATCCGAAAAAGAATATGCTAGCTGAAGTAAGGGACATTCCATAATTTAAACTAGTGTATAAATGAGTATAGTTTACTGAGCATGTAGTTACATGACGTGAGATACAATATAAACATGATAACTATAATATGGCGAGTGTTTATACTCATACTGTACATTAAATACTTCGGTCTACTTCATTAGCCGTTTCTTTTTCTTCGCTTTGCATGAGCTTAAATACTTTCATTCTATTCTTTTTTGTTTTCACACATTGCTTGTTTAAAAACAAATATATATAATATAAAAACACAGGACATGATATAAGTTTGTTTTAATAATAATTAGAAGCTTGTTTTTTTTTGTGGTGACGCAACTATTTTATGACTAAAAACTATTTTACAACATCCCTTTCTCATTAATTAACTTCATTTAAATAACAGAATCTTCGAATATTTGTGTTTTATGAGTTTACATTTTTGAATACCAAATTATTGATGAATGCCCATCCCTAGTTTTTATTACACTAAAATGTGTTTGTTATATATATATATATATATATATATATATATATATATATATATATATATATATATATATATATATATATATCATATATCTTACAATACACATGGTATTGTATAGTGAGCTTAGTATCATACAACATATACACACATATACACAAACACACACACACACACACACACACACACACAGTGCATCTGAAAAGTATTATATACATACATAGTTTTTGTAAATATTTGATTATATCTTTTCATGTGACAACACTGAAGAAATTACACATTGCTACAATGTAAAGTAGTGAGTGTAAAGCTTGTATAAAAATGTAAATTTGCTGTCCCCTCAAAATAACTCAAAACACAGCCATTAATGTCAAAACCGCTGGCAACAAAAGTGAGTACACCCCAAAGTACAAATGTCCAAATTGGGCCCAATTAGCCATTTTCTCTCCCCGGTGTCATGTGACTCGTTAGTGTTACAAGGACTCAGGTGTGAATGGGGAGCAGGTGTGTTAAATTTGGTGTCATCGCGCTCACGTTTGGGACGACCAGAACCCTTCCTAGAGCTGGCCATCCGGCCAAACTGAGCTATCGGGGAGAAGAGCCTTGGTGAGAGAGGTAAAGAAAAACCCAAAGATCACTGTGGCTGAGCTCCAGAGATGCAGTCGGGAGATGGGAGAAAGTTGTAGTAAGTCAACCAACACTGCAGCCATCCACCAGTCGGGGCTGTATTAGATCAAAAGGGTGCTTCTACTAAATACTGAACAAAGGGTCTGAATACTTATGACCATGTGATATTTCAGTTTTTCTTTTTTAATAAATGAGCAAAAATGTCAACAATTCTGTGTTTTTCTGTCAATATGGGGTGCTGTGTGTACAATAATGAGGAAAAAAAATGAACTTAAATGATTTTAGCAAATGGCTGCAATATAACAATGAGTGGAAAATTTAAGGGGGTCTGAATACTTTCCGTACCCACTGTACATACACACACACACACACACACACGTACATGTACAAATTGTGCTGTTGTGATTTAATGTACTGAGTAAACTTAAAAATTAAGTAAATTTAACAACAGCTGGACTGAAGAATTTAATTTCATATCCCGAAGCCATATCAACAATACCCACACCTTGTGTGTCGCACTGATTTTAATATCGGACATGGTGGGAAAAATTACGTTACTCAGCACATTTAATCACAACGGCACAATTTGTATGTATTTAGCCTGCCTCTGCCATCCAGCACCCCCCTTCCCCTCCCGGATTTGTGTACCCAAATGTTGATAGGTATGCTTGTAACAGGCTGCATGTGTGACACAACATGAGATTAAACAACTCGTGCAACGCGACGTGAGAAAAGTACCACCTACTCTGTATCGAGGAAATGTATCAGATTTCTGAACCCTCTGTCCTCAACTATGGAGAATGGCTGGTCATCCAGGGCCATGAATTCCATAATTTTCCTCGTAATTGCTTTGGTCTTTTCACTGCTCATACCAAGGAAAGATAGGAGAGGATGCTGACTTGTGACTGGCTCTGAGCTCTGGCTAGCTTTAGCCGCTTTCCCTTTTTTAGCTTCTTTTAAAAAAAATGGGCATTTTCAGCTGGGTGATGGTGTTATAAATGTCCAATTAGGTTTGTTGTTCTGAACATTATTGTGGTGGTTCCTCCATGGTTTACTTTAGCCTTACAATTATTACAAATTGCGAACTTTATGTATTCTTCACTCACAGTGAAGCTCTTCCACGGCAATGACATGTTTATGTGCGGCTGTGACGTTATTGCCTGCGCCGCTGGCAACAAAACGGACCGGCTTGGAATCGGAAAGACGTGAGGCTGACCGGCCGGTCACCGGTCCGGGCATGCGGAAAATCGGCTGATTCCAGTCACTGGCCGGTCGATTGGTGCATCTCTAATATATATATATATATATATATATATATATATATATATAATAAATACACACATACATATGAAGTCAGAAGTATATATACGTGTCATGAATTCATTAAAACTAACTTTTTAACCACTCTACAGATTTACTATTAGCAAACTATAGTTTTGGCAAGTCGTGCACTCTGTGCATGACACGAGTAATGATCCAACGATGATTTATATCCAAAATGATCAATCAAGAACAACAATAAATAAAAATAAGAATTTTGACACAGACTTTGGGCACCACTTATCTGAGTGGAAGCACTGAACAGGTGCCCAAAGGGTCCAAAGATCAATCACCCCATCATATTGAAGCAGCCACCCCCATGACTTTTAATATACACCTTTGGTTCTAAAGTCTATTACCCAGTGATCATGAAGCAACCACTCTGGTAGTCTTTAATAACCCCACACTCTCTGCTTCAAATGTTTCCACCAGATATTTAAATTAATAACAATGAAAGAAAAAATACTGTGCAATCCGTAAGTGCAGCACAATGCTCAGCCAGTAAATACACCGCTAAACATATGTGTTTTCAGTCTGGATTTCAATGTAGCTACTGTTGGAGCACATCTGGAAGTTAATTCCAGCTGTGGGTGGCACAATAGCTAAACGCTGTTATTTTCTTTATTGTAAAGCTTAATTTCTGCCATCACTACCTTATATGTAATGATGGGCTTTTTGATACCAAGGCTTCAGAGCTTGTATTTGAAATGTGAAGCACACTGTACAGAAACAAAGTACGATTAGGTGGGGTGATAAACGATAGAACCACATGTTAACTAATGTGGTCCTTGAACATTATAGAACCACTGAAATTGGTGTTTAAGTTTTGGCTTCAAATCTAACCTCACACATTAAACAGGCCTAATTGTTTCATAGCACTGTAACAATTTTTTGTTTTAGGTTCAGCTGCCTTTTACTTCACAGACCTTGATAAGCAGCTACCACCTTTTTGTTATCACTATGTTAACACTAACTTCCTTGAATTGGTTTGACTTTGCAATAACGGCTCCAACGATTTTCCTATTCAAACCTTTTCACATTTTCGACAAACACCGGTATACCGCTGGTTGGACGCTGGGTGGTACTATGGGGTCATTTTCATTCAGTAGGGTTAGGGTTAAGCCTACACAATAAAGCAAGACATCTTGATTTCAAACTTTGAACTTTCACAAAAAAAATAAAAAATATCAAATTAATTTTAAAATCACCTTTTACATGCGCGTGTTCCAAACAAACAGCGTGTCATCCTTGCGAATAGACGGCTTTTCTGTCATCTGTTATTAATATAATAAAGTGAGTTTAAGTGCGTGTTTGTGTGCCGTGGGGCAAATTATTTGTAATATTAATTTGATAATAATAACAGCCTAATAATAATTGTATACATTAATGGGCTATAGACATTAATAGGCATCAGAAATAAATACATGTGGAAACAAATAAATAAAATATTACATAAAAGGAAATAAAAGTGCAAATACTCATTTGTCAGATTTTAAAATGCATTAAATTTTTTACATTGCAAATATATTTAATTGTTTAATATTGTCACATTTGGTCCTCCATCCTCACTACCATTAATAATTATGGTTTCTATATAAAGAACTATGGCATTTTTGTAATGAAAGACAGCAGTCTACATACATTTAGAAACTTTTTCAACTTCCATAGTTACAGAAAGTGTTTTTGATGAGGACATGGCTGGGCCATAAGGACAGATTCCTGGCATCGAGTTGCCTCAATCAGCTGGCAGAGAGGAACCGGATATGTGAGAGAGCGAGCAAAATGCACGCAGCAGAGTATCGTGTGCATGCTGCGTTGGTCCGGGAAGGCCAACAGTGTGAGCGTCACATGGAGCTGCGTGTGTGTGCGTGTATGTGCCGGCAACTCTTTTATGTTGTGTCTCAGTTGGAAGTGTCTGTGTTATTAAAGTCTTCATGATTGCAGGGCTTAAAGTGAAAAAAATTCACTTTTTTTGAAAGTGGGGGGGCACATTGTTTTGCACAGACGGACTTATCTTCAAATGGAACCATTTATTTTTAAGTATTACGGCTGTATCTTAATGGCATCTTTTTATTAATGAAGGCCAGTATCACTGATATTTTATTTAGTATACTAAATTTTAGGGTTATAAAATAGTCCACAATGCATAAATTATAAATTAAATTAGATTAATCCTTATTAAAGCTACAAGCGTTCTTTAGTCAAAGAGTAGTTAGTAGTTTTCTCTGTTCCCTTTGTTCTTTGGTTAACTTTACTGACAGACAGAATTAGTGGCTACTGTCACTTTAAGATCTACAGCTGGTGACAGGATCTCACGCGTCTCATTCTCTCACTACTCTTTACTTCCATTTAAGATTTTATTTAACTCATTTAAGGGTTATTGTTCGTTCAAGCGCGAAAGAGAATTCGATACTGGTTCGCGACTTTTTGTGCCTCGTGTGTGTGTGGCCTACACATAATGGCCTACACATAATGTTTTTTTAGTAAGCTACACAGAATGTTCTACATTAAATATTTAACTAACAGTCTAAAGTTACCTAGCAGAAGTGTATGTTAATGTTAGCTCAGTCAACGTAAGGCTAACATCAAAAGGTGTAGACAGAAAATATGATTATGCTGACCTGAGCTAATTTACGAAATCAACCAACTCACATCCTTTCTTTCTTTTCATCCATGATGACATTAAGTCACCTAATGTTGTTTCTGGAGTTCTGCGCTCCATGCTTTCACCGACGACGCTAACGTGAGGTATGGATCTCAATCACACTGTTGCCAGGACCCGCCCTGCTCTGCTTCTGATAGGCTTGTGACGTTAGTTAGAGCTGCGCTCCTCTCATATGATTGGTAGGTGAAATCAATTGACTCGAAAATATTAAACCGCATTGAAGTTCCCAGTTTCAAATGCAGCCGAGCGGTATGCGCGCTCATAATGGAAGCGGCGCACTCGTTTTTTCCAAGCGCGTCTGCGCCAAAAGTGCGTCCGACTGTAATTTGCAGCCTGATTAATACATTTTGCCTGCGCCGGAGGCCGGACCTGCCCTCAAGCCGGAAATCCGGCCCCCGGCCGGAATACTTTAAGCCCTGTGATTGTTAACCTGGTTCCCGCTTCCTCCTTCGATAGGGAGGGCAGTGATCTGCCACAGTATTACTACAGTAAATCCATGGTAAATGTTTGTAAGTGTTGTGAGGTAAGGATTGAAAAAACTTCTAATGCAAGTTTTCTTTGTCAATGCAATTAAAAATGTGGGGGCTGTTTACAGTTTTAAACTAGTTTCATAACAGAGACATAAGAGTTTTGCAACAGACAATTCTGTCCTGCATTCAAACGGGTTTTGCAATCCCCGTCACGCATCTCACTGGTTCAAAAGCGCACTTAAAATAATCTGTTTGGTTGAGACCTGTCCGCGAATTACTGCACCTGCTACGTGTTCTATCCACTGAGCCGTGTTGATAAATGGTCCTGGTAGCGCTGTCATACCACTTTTGAAATGAGCAAGGTGCACTTCAAAACAATTTTAAGATGACAGGGAAGGCTCATTAATATTCACGAGGAAAGTGCTAACTGATTGGTCAGTGAGACGTTCTGATCCCCTGCCATCCAACATTTCAGAAATAAGCTAGCAGAGCAGTGATGCCATTAAGTTGACTCATGTGAAACACAGGCGGAGCGTGTCTATTTACAGATCCATTCAGGTGCATTAGCGGAGGCTGAAAATGTGCGTGTCTACTTGATGCTTTATTTTCTTCACAAAACCTTGGGTTCCAGATGCGTCAATAAACATGGTGAACTGCGGTGCCAATGCTTACCAAATTGTGGGTGGCGAAACGTCCGTTTTGTTTTTAAAGAGAACCATTACACCCCTACTAAGTATGCACGTGCATTTGTGTGTGGTGGGGTCTCTTTCAAAGTGTAAAAAGTGCACAGCTTACGGAGGCTGGCAAGGGTTACATTGTATCAAGAAAATTAAATAAACTTTGTGAAATGTAATGCAAAATGAATAAATGGGAAGCACTACGTCTACAAATGTTTACATCTTGCGGCTATACTTTTGAAACAATGTGCATTTTAATGTTATGAGCTGTATTCCTTTAATAGAAAACTAATTTCAATGAAGATCAGAGCTGCATGGTTTGCAGTGTTGATAGAAACTGGAATTCCATGAATAGAATAATTCATATTTTATTATTTATTCAAAATCAAACCCATGACACCATATCCTGTAGTCCATATTTGCTTATGGGGTCTCAAATAATCTTGTATGCTTAAAGGTGCAATATGTAACCATAATCATATAAAATAAGTAGAGATGCACCGATCGACCGGCCAGGGACCGGAATTAGCCGATTTTCCGCATGCTCGGCCGGACGTTACCTTAGAGATAGAATCCAGCAAACGTCCGGCTCCCAGCACAACACCAACTCCTACACAAACTCAAGAGTATGCCAAAAATAAATAAATAAATAAATGTATCTACAGTACTGAATCCTATCTGGCTAAACGGGAACGTGATCGTGGTCGAGCAAAAACTAGAGTGAACTTCGTTTGATTCCTGGAGGGACCTTCGTTCGGTTTTGGGGATCAAAACCTACCCTGAATTTTCACTCTTTTTATTGGACAGGTAAGCTTACATAACTGCAAAGCATGTGAAATATAGTATTTGAGTACATTTCTTTCATGCATTTCCTTTGGTTTGCTTTCCAAACTGTAAAATAAACAGTGACTACGAGGATTAATGCTCCGATGAATTTACAAACCAACATCACATTCCAGGCTTATCACTCCATTCAGGAATATCAACTCAGAAAACTAGCTGAAACCCACATGTCTCTAGTCAGCTTATTAGGTGTATAAAAAAAGCATGCAGATGTGCAGTCCCACTGTGCACATCGGTAGCACAGCAGCAGCAAATGGCAGGTCAGAGTTTAAATACACAGCTTTGTTTGGTTTGAAGATTATACAATACCAGAGCACAACCACAGAAAAAACAAAAGCTATATTCCAAAACCTACTTGGAAAGAGAAAGCGAGAGATGTGAGCGAGACTGTACATAAGACATTAGTAAATGAGACTGACCTCCTGCATACATGACAGCCAGCATAATTGAGGAGATCCATGACACTTCACTGCTGGTGGCATTGAAGATCACCTCGATCTCTTTGAAGAACACTGTGATGGACTTGGGAAAAGCATAGGAGAACCCAATGCTGATGAAGGCCCCTACAACCACTGCCCAGCCCCAGCCGCCCTCTGGAGGAGTGTAGCCCACCGGCCCTGCTGTTGCTGGTGGCATCTCTACACACACACAATGATGGGGATGATGATGAAGAGAAGGATCAGATGGGCTTCAAGTACACCTGATCAATCTGTGGGAAGAGAGAGAGATTTAGATATAAGACGGCGCACAAAGAAAAAAACAGGGGTCTGGTTCCATTTACACCTAGTATTAAGATTAATTTCAGGTGATCCGATCACAGGTGGACAGGTGAGACAGATCACCATTTATACTAGGGATGTGCAAGAGTAGTTGAATATTCGTTCTGCAATAATTATTAGAATAGTAAAAATACTATTTGAATTTTGCAGCGTTTTTCTTTGCTGGCCATATATACAGTGAGATGCATGTTAAATCTTGAACACAACCTAAAACTGGCAGTTATAACAGAATGCACTGGGTGGAGCTGTTGAGTGTGGGCACAAGTCGATCACATTTGTTGAACAAACGGTTCAGATACGACCGTACGTTCAGATGGACACCAGAAAAGCGGGTTATTGTGAGAATGTGGCTTACATGGAGAAAGATGGGTTCCTGTTTAAATGTACTGGATAAGCGGTGCACACTTTACTCTCGTATATGTGCAGCTCATCAGAAAGCAGCGTCCCCGTAGCAACATAATCCCTGTGACGCTTCTCTAAACTACAAACTTGGCATCTGAGAAAGACTATGCTAGCTGAAGTAAGGGACATTCCATCATGTAAACTGTTGTATACATTTACGGAGCATGTGGATATGCTTGTTTTTCCTCAACAAAAACATGACATGAGATACAAAATAAACATGATATACTTATTATATGCAGTGTGTTTATACTCATCCTGTATGTTAACTGTCAGTCCGCTTCAATAGTGGTTTCTTTTTCTTCGCTTGAGCTTAAATGCTTTCATTATTTTATTTTTTGTTTTCACCCATTGCTTGTTTAAATAAATAAAAACACAGGACATAATATAAGCCAGTGTTTCCCAATCTTTTTTCCTGCCACAGCACACTTTTTATGACTAAAATATTCTTCTGCACAACACTATCCCACATAGTGCATCCATAAAGTATTCACAGCACTTCACTTTTTCCACATTATGTTATAGCCTTATTTCAAAAATGATTAAATTATTTTCCTTAAACTTCTACAAACAATACCCCATAATGACAACGTGAAAGATGTTTGTTTGAAATCTTTGCAAATTTATTAAAAATAAAAAAACCTTAAAAAAAAAAAAATCTCATGTACATAAGTATTCACAGCCTTTGCTCAATACTTTGTTGAAGCACCTTTGGCACCAATTACAGCCTCAAGTCTTTTTGAGTAGGATGCTACAAGCTTGGCACACCTATTTTTGGGCAGTTTCTCCCATTCTTCTTTGCAGGACCTCTCAAGCTCCATCAGGTTGGATGAGGAGCGTCAGTGCACAGCCATTTTCAGATCTCTCCAGAGCTCATTGGGACCTTCAATGCTGCAGAAATGTTTCTGTACCCTTCCCCAGATCTGTGCCTTGATACAATCCTTTCTCCGAGGTGTACAGACAATTCCTTGGACTTCATGGCTTGGTTTGTGACATGCACTGTTAAATGTGGGACCTTGTATAGACAGGTGTGTGCCTTTCCAAATCATGTCCAGTCAACTGAATTTACCACAGGTGGACTCCAATCAAGATGCAGAAACATCTCAAGGATGATCAGTGGAAACAGGATGCACCTGACCTCAATTTTGAGTGTCATGGCAAAGGCTGTGAATACTTCTGTACATGTGATTTTTTTCATTTTTTATAAATTTGCAAAGATTTCAAACAAACTTCTTTAACATTGTCATTATGGTGTATTGTTTGTAGAATTTTGAGGGGAAAAAAAATGAATTTAATCAATTTTGGAATAAGGCTGTAACGTGGAAACACCAACATGTAACATGTGAAGAGCTGTGAATAATTTCCGTATGCACGGTAGGCGAACCATCGTCAAATCTCTCCTTTTCAAGAACATGTTTTCTGTCCATCTTAGTAGTGTGTTTATATGTAATGTTTGAAATTCGGCTATGCAAAATAAAAAAAATAAAAATAAAAAAGTCACATTGGTAGGCTACAGGGATATTTCTTTTTAAAGAATAAGCTAAAAGCACCAATTCCAGCTATTTTAATGATTCAAGTTTACAACTGTGAAAAATTAGCTGCAAAATAAAACAGTATTGTGGTGAGGCTTGCTTCTGTTTCACAAAACTTTATTAACTGATTAGTTCAGTGACCCCCTCTGGAAATATCAAGTAAATTTTATTTGTATAGCGCCTTTCACAACACACATCGTTTCAAAGCAGCTTTACAGAAGATCAGGCATTAACAGACGATAAAACTGTAATATCTATAATATCGATGAATCATCATTGCGTAATTAGATAAAATAGGATTGTTAATAGTGTTTAAAAATAAGTAATTAAATAATAATTGTATTAATAACCCCAGTGATCAAGCTGAAAGCGACTGTGGCAAGGAACACAAAACTCCATAAGATGTTGATTAAAGGAGAAAAATAACCTTGGGAGAAACCAGACTCACTGTGGGGCCCAGTTCCCCTCTGGCTAACATTATGAATGTAATGTAATTATTACTTATGTATAGTTAAAGTCATGGTTTAAAATTATTAAACTAAGTAAGTGTTAAGGGTCAGTGTTTAAACATCGATTTTGTTTGAACTGTAAGATTAATGACCAATGTCTTTGAAGTCCATCCTGGATTAACTGCAGAAGTTCACATAGATGCAATTGTCCTTGTTAATTGGCTGATGAAGGCTTTTGTTGGCAATTGTCAGTCTACGCATTCCATTTCAAGATCGTAGTCCATCAATAGACCGAGGTGATGCAGGCAGAGATCAGGGATGTGAAACGCAGTTCAACCTGGCCGGTAATTTCGGTGAGGTTCGGTGTGGTCCATCCTAAATCCAAGGTTCAGACAATGGCATATGAAGTATCCCATGTCTTATGGTTGGAGTTGGCATCAGTTCATCCTCTGAAGTCCACCATAATAGACTGAAGTGATGTTTGGCTGGCACCGGCTGCATTTAGTCATCATCATTCAGTGACGCGTAGCGGTGGAGTCCAACAAAAGCAGGAATGGTGCTGGATCCAGCCGGTTCTGGTGACCTCAGTATAGGAGTTCCGAGGTTGAGACAGGGAAACAAATAATAAAATATAAGCATAGATGCCATTCAATTTATTGCAGAGTTCTAAATCATGATCAATGTTTCTGGTTCCGGCAGACACAACTAAAAGCAGCCTAATTGTGGGTTGGAAGATAAATTAGGTGTATGCCTGGCTAAATAGATGACTCTTTAGTCTAGATTTAAACTGAGGGAGTGTGTCTGCATCTCGAACAGTGTTAGGGAGACTATTCCATAGATTAGGAGCCAAATATGAAAAGGATCTACCTCCTTTTGTGGATTTTGATATTCTAGGAAATATTAACAGGCCAGAATTTTGCGATCATAATGAACATGATGCAATATATCGTAGAATGTCACTTAATTACTGCGGAGCTAGACCATTCAAAGCTTTGTATGTAGTTAATTAATACAAAGATTAATATGGAATTTAACAGGTAGCCAATATAACGATCAGAAAATGGGGCTAATATGATCATATTTCTTGGTTCTCGTTAGCACTCTGGCTGCTGCATTTTGAACCAATTGAAGTTTATTTATTGATCTTGCTGGACATCCTCCCAGTAATGCATTACAATAATCTAGTCTTGAGGTCACGCATGAATTCGTTTTTCAGCATCATCAACCATCAGCCTTAATTTAGCAATATTTCTTAGGTGGAAGAATGCTGTTCTACAAACATTGGTAATTTAATTTTCAAAGGACAGATTGTTATCAAATATAAGTTCTTCGCTGTTGAAAATGATGTAACAGTACATCCATCGAGAGTCAAATTATACTGTAGTGGCTTATTTTTAGAGTTTTTTGGTCCAATAATTAGTACCTCTGTTTTGACAGAATTGAGTAGAAGAACATTTCTGGCCATCCAATCTATTATTTCATTGATACACCCTCATAATTTAGAGAATTGTGAAATCTCATCAGGTTTTGAAGAAATATAAAGTTGTGTATCGTCGGCACAGCAGTGGAAACATATTCCACGATTCCTGATAATATCTCCCAGGGGAAGCATATACAAGGAGAAAAGCAGAGGCCCTAAAACTGATGCCTGTGGCACTCCAAATTTTACTTTTGTTTGGTTTGACAATTCCTCATTTACATAGACAAAGTGGTAGTGGTCTGCTAAATATGACCTAAACCATGCTAATGCAACAACACAAATGCCAACATAATTCTCTAGCCTATTCAAGAGAATGTCGTGATCTGTCGTGTCAAATGCAGAACTAAGATATAAAAGCACTAGAAGAGAAATGCAGCCACAATCAGTTGATAAGAGCAGACGTTCGGATAAACCAGTCTGTCTGCTTCCTGACCTGGGCCCCAGTTAGTGAAATACCATCATTATTAAGACTATGAGCCAAATTACTAGAGGAGAGCGGCACCTTCCCTGGAGGGATGGAGTCGGTCTCTCTTTAGCAAGTCAGGTCTACCCCAAAAACATTTCCAATTGTCTATAAATCCCATTTTATTCTTCAGACACCACTCAGACATCCAGCCATTCAGTAACACTAATCTACAACAAACCTTGTCACCACGATGAGCAGGGAAGGGACCAGAGCATATTACATTGTCTGACACCATTTTTGCAAAGTTGCACACCTCTTTAACATTATATTTAGTGATCTCCAACTGGTTCGTGCCGACATGGATAACAATTTTAGAAATCTACGTTTAGCATTAGCCAGCACTTGTAAATTTGATTTGATGTCAGAAGCTCTGGCCCTCGAATGCAATTAACAATAGTGGCAGGAGTCTCCATTTCCATGTTCCTTACAATAGAATCGGCAATAACAAGAGCTCTTTCAACATGATTCTCAGTGGGCGTATCACTGAGTGGGGAGAATTGATTGGAAACACTAATAGGAACGGGAGAGTGGGTTCTCTTTGCTGAGCGAGTATGCCGCCGAGATGTCACCCGGCTTCTCTTTCTCACTGACCTCCACTAGCGTTCGGATGCGACTCTCTAACTCCTATTAACCTTCTCCGTCAGCCTGACTAATTCCTTGCATTTATCACATGTGAATCCCTCATTGCTGACGGAGGAGGCTATTGTAAACATGTGACGTGCAATGCAGGAAGAAATAACATGAGCGGATGCCATGACTTACCGCAAATTGTTTGTTGTTGGTTGTTCCTGAGAGGTGAGGGTTTGAGATTGATGTGAATCCCTCACAAAATTGTGTTGTTGTTGGTTGTTCTTGACAAGTGGTGCTTTGAGATCGATGCAATAATCTATGTACCGCTATTTTTTTTTTAACAGTAAGTCGAATAATGTCAGAATGACAGAAACCAGATGTGTACTCACTCAGAGTCGTCGATGAAGTAAATGACGAGAGTGCCGATGCTCAGAGCAAACACCAGGTGGCGACAAATGAGCGTCTTATGTGCTATGAGTGAGTCAGTGAATCATTTTGAGTTGTTCATGACCGAAATCTACTCGATCTAAGGGGGAAGAGATTGAAACAGCATCTGGCTGAGGCACACTGTCGCGGGGATGCACATCCCTTGAGTGCGCATGCTTAATGCAGCTAGATTATAACATGATGGCTTGTGACATTGAATCATAATATGTGTCATTGCATTTCTTATTGTAAAGAAAATTGGCAATATGTAGCTTTATTAATAAGAGAGAGTTTGTTTTTTTGTGAGTTAAAGATGGATTGAAGTGAACAAAAAGGTGAGAGGTAGTCTCACCCCATTATACACTGAAACAAAATAAGTTTATGATTTGTTTGTTTTTTTGGCTTCTTTGTAAATATCCAAAACTCCTTAGCAGCTATACTGCAGAAGAAAAAATTGTTATCTGAGAATGTTAAATATTAGTATTTTTTTTAATTCTATCTAAAAATCCTTTTATAAAAAAAAAAAAAAAAAAAAAAAAAGATGCTTTCAACTGAGGCAGCATATAAGATATTTAGACTTGCTTTTAGAGAACAGATCTTAAACATGAGTATATTTCATCTTTACTGCACTCGCAGAAGTAAAACCAAGTGGAAAAAACACTTATATAATACATAATACACATTTAAGATACATTCTCTTAAAGCAAGTCTAAATATCTTATATGTTGCTTCTCGAGTAAATGTATCTTGTTTCAAGGATTTTTAGACCATTTTAAATGGAAAACAAGACAAAAACACTTTGTAACAATAGTATTTTTTGCAGTGAATTTCTTTACTGAATTCAACTTAAAAGTATGTTTTCCTTTTAATTCAGTGAATGTCATTCAGAGGTATTTTTAAAAGATGATTTTGTCCTCTATTGTTAGTAAGCATGTTTAATGCAACCTTTTAGGTCTGGACATAAGCTGAATAATCGGTTAAGAGCTAATGATTAATCATTGCAACAATCGCAGAATAGTCCAATAATCGTTCTAATAATAATTACATTAATAGATTATCAAAATAATCATTAGTTGCAGCGCTAATTTAAACGGATAAGCATTTTCACAAAAAGCTCCATGTGGTCAAATGCGTTCGATACATTCAACCATCTCCGAATGTGGCTGAAGTGGACAAATCTTAACTTTTTGGACCCAGTTTACACCTGTCATTAGCATTGTCTAATTTCAAACAGATCAGGTAAAATCTTAATACCAGGTAGAAACAGGGCCTCTGTTTGTTCCAAAACAAGAGCTTTCTCACTGATTTCAAGGTAACATCCTAACTTTCACGGAACCTCGTAAGTGACAAAATTGGAACACTCTACATAGGCAGCAACTCAGCACTCTTTTTATTATTTTCTCCCCTTTTCTCCCCAATTTGGCATGCCCGATTCCCAATGTGCTCTAGGTCCTCGGGTGGCGGAGGATAACTCTCAGTTTCCTGCATATTGCGTATGCATATTGTGCATGCATCAAACACCTTAGAATTTGTTCGTGGTCAAAAGAAAATACTTAGAAAGACAAAGCGGTCCACAAATGCAATATGATCCATCGCGATCCAGGCCTTAAAAATGTTACATCCATAGGAAGCTATAAGGTTATTGAATAGACCTATAGCCTGCCATGCGAGTATAACTACATAAGCTAATTTAACTGGAAAAACATTGTCAACCCTTGGGTTTGTCAGTTGTAGTCAACACTTGGATGAGATCCAGTACAAAAAAAACTATACAAGCTGAGCAAGAGTACAGCTTGTGAATGCCAAGTTTGGACAAAAACACACATGAATGCAAACAAACAGTCCACAGCATATAGCTTGAGTGTAACAGCTACACAGTAAGTTAATCTTTAACCAAGCTTGTCAAAATACACAAACATACAAGACTTTGTAATGGAGAATACTTCACTCTAACACACACACACACACACACAGTCTGACATAAGATCAAACACATTAAATGTCCTTCCCACTGCAGTTAACTATGATAACAGAGATGCAGGCTCAGATGCCTACACAGGCAGCAGAACACAGAATATGTTCATTTGGGCATGAAAGTTATGGTCTCAAGGAGGTCAAGGCTAAATCACTCTCCTAGGGCTTCCGACAGAAACAGGGGTCATATATCAGCAAGTATAAAGAGAGAGGGGTATAATCAGCTCCATTATAATGGTTTAAGTCTCTCTCTCGGCTCAGGCAGAGACTGATTACCTGAGCACTCAACTTACGATGCAACTACTCTTTAAGTCATGTTTGGGAGAACATGTGTACTATAAAGCGAGACCGTTTTAGCTGTAGGGTAAATGGAGGGTGAGGTAGGTGTCAAATCTGAACAAGCATGACAATGCAACTTTATTCTATGCTTAAATGCGATACGATACTACAATTTCCCAGTGGGATGTTTAAGAAGCATTACAAATAAAACCGGTTTTGGACAGTGTCAATGGTATGAGCAGAATCACAGGTATTTACTGTGAATTGTCATGTATAGGTTTAAAGACCTGCTGATGCACATTGTAACAAAATGAAAGTATGACAGCATGCACTCTCCTGCCATTTAATTCAAAACAATTCCATTATGATTCTCCGGGTGCCATTCCGTCTCGCACATGGTTGAGCGTTCAGCCTTTCAAAGTATACTGTTATCCATAAGTCCATGTTCAATGCATCACACCATGACTGCTTTGGGATACTCTTTTAGTGCAGTCAATGGCAGCAGATGCAGTGCCAATGTGCAAAGACAAGGACTGTCTGCACATCTAGAAAAACTAGGCTACACTCAGACAGTCCATGCATACTGTGCTAATGACAAAATGTGCATTACATGCAGATATATCAGTAAATATTACTGATATTATGTATTGTTACATTAGTTACATATTGATACAATTATTAAAATTATAAAATATTTAATTTAGTGAAAAAATATTTGGAAAACTCTCCTGAAACATTTTGAATCTATTTGGCTATAATAGTTGCAATGGTAGTTCCTCTAATTACAAAAACTTCCTTCTAAGCCATTTCAGAGCAATTACATAAATAATCAAGACTTAGCTATGTTTCGCAACTTTAATTTAGAGGTGATGTTGGTGAATCTGGTGCCGTGAGGATAAATATTGGTGTAACCAGTGCAACGACCAGCAAATGTTGGTGTGCAGTAAATGGTCTGCCCTTATATAGCGCCTTTTTAACCTTAACGGTATTCAAAGCACTTTACACTGCAACATATTCACCCATTCATACACCAATGGTGGCAGAGCTCCCATTGGGAGCAACTTGGGGTTCAGTGTCTTGCCCAAGGACACTTCGGCATGTGGAGTCATGTGGGCCAGAATTCGAACCACCAATCCTGCGATTAGTGGCCAACTGCTCTATCAACTGAGCCACAGCCGCCCCTAACAGTGAGGATAATTTAACCAGATTAAAAGGTGTGTTATATTATGCAAATAATATAACATTAATTAATTAAATAATTACAAGTTCATTTCTTGTAGTTCTTGAGCAGTGTTGCTGTGGGACAGAATAACCTTTCAGGATAGGATAAAAGGTCTGACTACCTTATTTCCTATTTGAATCGAATACCCACAGGCAGTTTGACACAGCAAGAGTATTACATTCACATACCTTCAAGGAGAACATATTTATCTGAATGAACAGGGCTAATATTTAAACAACACAAAATAAGTAATTATTCACACAGTCTTCTGCCTTTCTAAATCCTCTGTCCAAAAAACAAAAGCCTAGCACAAAAACATGGATGGGGTGTGTGTGTGTAGACCAGGGGTGTACAGCCATGGACAAAATTATTGGCAGTGACATAGATTTTGAAGTTTTCTGCTTCAGTTGCTGTTTATTAGACAACAACTAGATTATGTGCAGAGTGATCAGATGCATTTTAAATAATTGCAAAAAGCTTCATTGGCCAAAAAAATGAACTTTTCATAAAAACCAAAATTTCACAGTTTTTGTCCCTGGCACAAAATGACCAGCTAACATAATTTCACTAATATCAGCAGCACCTGGGAAAGTGTGAATGAGTACTAGTCAGGTGAAATCACTATCATTCTGATTGGATTATAAGAGCAGACTGATTGCTATAAAAGGTGGGAAGAAATCCATCCATGTGTGGGGTTGCTTTTCATCCATGAAAGTGGGCTCTCACAATTCTGCCCAAAAACACTGCCATGAATAAAGAATGGTATCAAAACATCCTGCAAGAGCAACTTCTCCCAACGATCCAGGAGCAATTTTGCGATGATTTGTGCATTTTCCAGCATGATGGAGCACCATGTCAAAAGGCAAGAGTGATAATGAAGTGGCTCGGAGATCATTACATTGAAATTTTGGATCTGTGGCCAGGCAACTCCCCGGATCTTAATCCCATTGAGAACCTGTGGTCAATCCTCAAAAGGTGAGTGGACAAGCAGAAGCCCTCAAATTATGATCAACTCAGAGCACTAATAAGGCAAGAATGGATCGCCATCAGTGAGGATTTGGCCCAGAAGCTGATATCCAGCATGCCAGAGCGAATAGCCTTTCAAATTTATGAAATGCTTATCATCGTTTTCCAGTATACCATAGAAACATGTTAAAAAATTATCTACAAATACTAAAGCAGCAAACTTTGCAAAACACAAAATGTATGTTACTGCCAATACTTTTGGCCACGGCTGTAGTTTCTATCCAGTGTGTGATATCAGTCTCTTGCATTAACAACCCTAAATGTACAAACATCTGCAGCACAGTCAAGCGCACACACACTGGATTGTTCCAAGAATAGACAGAGAATCGAGAAACAAGGCTCATGATCCAAGGCTCTCCATCTTCTCTGTGATGTTGTATTGATGACTACAGACTAACCTCTTTTTGGTTGGCCAATGAGGTGATGTTTTAACTCTTCCCCTTAGCCCTAATTGGTAGGGATGAACTGAAATTTGTCTGAAAATGTCCGAAAGAGAAACATTTGAACAGGAACTGTTACTTTAAAATCTGGTAACAGAAACACTCGCATGGAGAAAAGGCATTGTTTATGAACCCTTTTCCAGCTGGTATTAAGATGCGATTTGGGTGATCCAAAGTGGTCAGCCCTTAATACAGGTCTAAATGTGGTCCAAAACATTTTGTGATCGGATCAAATAAAACACATACGAATGTGGACAAAAACACATCTGACCAGACCATATTTGAGGAGTAAATGCCAATACGTCCTGTATGCATCCTGGCAGCAGTGAAGCACCATCCCTCACCTGTCAATCAACTGCTACGCTTAACCACGAGTTAAAACTTTGCAGTTTACGAGTGGCTTTAAAAGGATAGCCGACCGATCACAACACACAATGATGAGAGCTTCACAGGTCTTCTTTAGTGTGTCTGATGTTAACAAAGATGACAAACACAAACATCTGAAACTCCTTTAATACATTAAAATAATGGATAATTGTGTTTGATATGTTGAGTTTGTGCCTAGATTAAATTTCAACCACATCTGGGACAAGATGCTGTGTTTTTTTGTGTATTCTTTGTCTTTTATTTTTACAGCCATGTGTCTCACCTGACCACATGTGATCAGATCACCAAGACGCATCTTCATACCAGGTGGAAACAGGGTCTATGTTGCAAATTAAAGTCCACATCTCAAGAAAGGAAGTGATCGCTCTCTTGGTTATTAGCACATTAATGAAGAACATTTTCCAGAGCTCCGATAATGTGTTATTACGTGTTACAGCAGTTACTGTCAGGTTTCAATATGATATTAAAGTAGTATAAAGGCAATAATAGAGTAGTCCATAAGACTTGATGTATTAAAAGTCTCTTGAAGCCATACAATAGTTTTGTAAAATCGCAAAGGATGTTTAAAAAGTACAAATATTGTATGCATGTGCAGAGCAACTTAGTGACAACACTCATAACAAGCGTTTCACGAGCCATTTGTGCGCTTCTGTTTTTAGCGCAGCTCAAAGCTTTTCCTGGAATGTGCCAATAGAACTGGCAACATGTTCACTGGAATTCCTGTTCATTTTGTTGCTGCATTATCTACTAATTACAAATAAATATCTTCTAAGAAGCTACACATTTTTATGTAATTCTATGTCTACTCTATTTTATAATGAAATGTGTTGTTACTGGAAGAAAAGTGGTTCTGTTGTCCCCATAACAATAACATTTAGATTTTGTTTAATTATCCTAAACAAAGTTTAATTTAAAATAATAATTTTCAGTTCCTGAACAAGCATGTCCAGAAATGTCTGTTTCGGGCAAGAATTTTAATTTTGGTGCATCACTACTAATTGGTCCACATATCTGTCAGTCTAGAGACTACTAATAGGAAGCTTCTGATTTGGGGTTTTATGACTGTACAACACACAAAGAGCGGTTTCCTTTGAGAAATAGTGGAGAGCTCACGCCACAATAAAAGCTTGAGGCACACATACAAGTCTCAACATTACAGTTTCAGGTTAGTTAACAGACCTGTAAAATATTGGCAGGGCAAGTACAAAATGTAACTACTGGCCCAACCAGAATAAAAATTCTTACCATTTAAACAAGGCCTTCATAATAAAGGAAAAAAATGCCATTTCATTTGGATGTATATATTGTCCTTCACTCACATACACTGTGCTAATGAAGACCTCCACATGTCGACAGAACATCTGGGTTAAGTAATATTCATTTTTAAGCAGAGCACTTCAAAACACAGATCGGTTTCCTAACACTCTCATTGAGGGTAGGGACAAAAACCCCAGCAGAATACCAGATCAGCTAGAGCCAGATCACCTCATACATAAGACTCAAGCTTTACCCCCTGCTTCCTTTTTAATATACATGCATATAATCTAACAAAAATCTGACACAGGAAAAGCTGAAGTATGTGTGTGTTACGACCTCAAGATATCTAAAATAAGCGTTTTTGTCTTCCGCTGACTTTGCCCATACCCACATAAGGGCAGTGTAGCTTAACTGGTGTAGTCATTTATAAATCATTGATAAGTTGTATGATGACCTTGCAAAAACAAATGACCAAATATTAATGCATCTGGTTACAGAAGAACCTCTTTGTGTTAGCCATATTTAAAAGCAGAACAACAGTATTACACGATCCGTACAATATATTTATATTTGTGTGGTAATGATTTTTAAGCAATCTCGTCCTTGTTGTTTAAAAGCTAGGGATGTGCAAATCTACATACATTTTTTAAATCGACAAGTCAGATTTCAATAATTAGTTGATGAATCAGTCTTAAATGGAATGTTACAGGTTCAATACAAGTTAAGCTCAATGCACAGTATTTTTGTGATGTTTATTACCACAAAAAATTACTTAAACTCATCCTAAATTAAATAATAATAGTATTTGCTTACTTAGGATACAATGGCAGTGAATGGGGCTGCAACATTAAGATTATTTTTCAATAGCTTAATCTATTTATTATTTTTACGATTAGTTGATTAATCTAACGATTGTTTTATGATTTTCTTTTCCAGTATATCTATGAATAATTTTTTTATTAATTGATTAAACCTTTGGTTAATTTACCAATAAATAACCGTAACTTCTGCCATTAATCTTTCAACATTTTATTCATAACATTTTCATCATATATATATATATATATATATATATATATATATATATATATATATATAAAAAATACCAACATATAAAATAAAGTGCCAAGAATGAAAAGGCATCTATCAGTAATACAAATGTCCTTGGGTCAAACATAAATTCAGCCCAACATAAATACTACAAAAAAATAAATAAATACAAATATATATATATATTTATATTTTAGGGCATCATTCACTTTAAAGACTGTCCATAAATCCAGCATGCAGTGACATACTTCTTATGGAAATAAATCTTGCACACAGCTTTGTCTCTTCCCGAGACACAAAATAACATTTATGACATATTTTAACATCAAATCTATGAATGGACTTTTACCAAATTACACTATTCGTCACAAAAGTTAAGATTTATGCCATGGAGGTCTAATCAGAAAAGCTGTTGTTTACTATATTCTGCCATTTGTTACCGTGAATAGTGTAGAGTATGAATTCCTTCAATGGCTAGTGCCAATTGTAATAGGAAATGCACTTGCAAAATGTTTATTTGCAAAATGTTGCTTACACCGACTTAAAGAGCGTAAAGTTAATGTAAATCTACATCGTTTAATTTCATAGAACTATCTGCGCACAAACAACTTACAACTTGTAATTGCGCTGGAAAATGGCATTGCCGTACTTGCCATTAGCATCTACTCTAGGGAGACTTTGTTGAGTTTGTGTGTGAAACATGACAGATAAGGAGGCAATGACAACCAATATTTATGCTGCAGTCTCGTTGTGTTTATGTCAGAGAGCCCCAGGATGTTTTCTTTTGAGATGCTCGTGCATAGCACTTGTGCTGCTGTGGTAGGCCATTTCACTTTTACAAAGTGTGGCAGCGGGGGCGTGGTCAAGCGCCCGTCCGGGAGAGAAAAGCGGTAAGGGCGCCCACACCTGAGCTAAATTATGTCTAACACCTGTCTCTAATTGCAGCGTGAGGAGAGCGGATAAAGCCAGCAGCCACAGAGCATGGGGAGAGAGCCTGACACGAAGCACAGAATAGTTGTAAACTAAATTAACTGTAATAATAAAGCTTACCCCTTAAGCTGATATCTGTTTCCGTCCCTTCCTTGGTCCACTTCACACAAAGCATGCAGAGCACCACTTTATTAGGTCTCAGTTTAAAAAAAAAAAAAAAAAAAAAAAAAAGATTCCCACACTTTTGACGATCAGGTTTGAGCTTTTTGGGATAAAGTCTCATTTTCAGCATGCCTGGGAGCCGGAGCTGCCATCATTGGGGATGGACGTAAACAGTGCGACTCATTCCACGCATTACATAATTGACTTCATAGATTACGCCGACGCATCCCTAGGCCTGTCCATAAACGTTAAAATACATAGTTTCAAAAGTATCATCCCAAGACATAAACATAGTGTTAACATGATTTTGAAATGATAACATCAGGGATTTAATGGTGTTTACTAAATTTACATCTAAATGTAATTGTAAATCTAGATTTACAAGTGTAAGTAAACAAATTCACACTTAAACCATATTAACATCTATAATGTTTATGTCTTGAGAATAGCCATTCTTTTGAAACTGGGTGTATTTTAGTGTTCACTTCTATTGCGAGTACTTTACTGTTATCTTTCAACAAAAAGAAAGACCGACCTGATTAGGCTGGTTTAGGGTTTACCAGACCCCCACCCATCATTGTTAGGGTAGAATCAGGTTGTCTATGAGTTATATAGCACCAGGTTCTCCATAAACTTTCTGTGCGTGATGGGTGAGGGGCAGCACTCATCCGGCCGCGCCCCAGCCCCGTCTCTAATGGCTCTCCTCGCCGGACCGGCTATCCCAGGCCAATTGGAGTCCCACGGCGCTGCGGTATCATTACGTTTAGGGGGGATTCTGACTTAGAGGTGTTCAGTCACAATCCCACATATGGTAGCTTCGCACCAGTGGCTCCTCAGCCAAGCAAACCAAATGTCTGAACCTGCGGTTTTTCACGTTCGGAGCAGGATTACTAGTAGCCTACATAAGATGCATCTTTGCATTGAAAAACAGCTAGATGAGGGGAGTGTAACAAAATGGAACAGAACGCAGAGGTCTCGAGACCTCTGTTTAATAAGTTGGACTTATCTTTACGTCGTCTTAAAAATGCAACGCTTGTGGCAGGGCACTTTAATAGGGCGTGAAACACAATTCAATGACCAAAGATCTCCGTTTGAATGTGTAAAGCTGTACAGGCAGTACATTAAAGGGGATGAATTTAAATACACAACTTTTCAGAGAGGGTTTTACCATGCAAACTGTAAGTCTGTCAATACTAAAACAAACAAAAAATAATAATATATATATATTATATATCTCAACGTGTTAACCTCAATCATCTAGACAGATAGTGGGCAACTAGTCGACCACACTGACCCAACCCTATTAAAAACTGCTCAATTGAATCTCTCTGAAATCAGTTGAGGATTCCTTTAAGGACCATATATTCTAGGCTAAAATTAAATAGTGTGTATATCTCCCAGCATGCTTTTGAATGGCCCAATTAAACCCTGTGGCCCAATTAAACCCTGTTTAATTGGGCCACAAAATGTTTGACTTGAAAAAAATACAAAACATATATTTTTAAAGAGCCGTTTGGGAGCCATAGAGCTGGCTCTTTTTGGTGAGCTGAGCCGAACGAGCCGGCTCACTGAAAAGAACCGGAATGCCCATCACTGGTTGAAATGTGCACGTATCCGCTTTTTTATACATTTTCTGACTGGGCAGTTTTTTCTTTTAAAGCCAAACTGGCAAAACGTAAACTTTAGTTTTAGCACAGCGGTAGATTAAAAAGTGAGCTGTTGTGCTTCGCTGCTGTCCAGAATGCATTCGGGACGGATTAGATCCTCAAATGCAATATGGTTTTTGACTACTTTCATATGTTGTTTTTGTGATACACATCTTACTACCAGGTGTAAACGTCTTTAGGCAGAATGTCTACATTTAACTTTTGCTAATAATTTTTTTTCATACAATAAAAGTGAATAGTGACTTATGACTTACATCTTTTTTTGAGTTCCACAGATGAAAAAATAATAATAATAATAATCATATTGGTTTGGATCAATGTGACAGTAAGTGAAGACACAATTTTCTTTTTTGATTAAACTATCCCATTAGGTACATTACCTGCACAAATCAATTCAATTGTGCACTCTGATTGGCCTTGTGTGACCCTTCAGATGTGGATGTTTGAATCTCCCTTTGCTTCAACAACCTTACCATTTGTCATTTACGAACCTTTGATCAGTTATTACAAATCCGTCCTGATCATTGAACCTTGCCGCCAAATCACGTCCGATCAATTGGACCTCAATCTGTGCAAAAACAGTCAAATCTCAAATTTGAACTCAGTTGTATCACAACATGCCAACAACAGCAAAACAAACTGCTAAGCTAAATGTAGAAAAAGGGTTAAAGACATAGATGTTATTTGCGGGTGGGGTGTCCCTACCACTTTTTGCCTTTTGACAATTTAGTTCCCACAACTTTTTTAAATAGCTTTCATAATGTGTCTAATGCAGAAAAAACAAATCTACAATTCTTGAGCAGGAATTTCCATTTCTTTCATGTGTGTTTTAATACACAAAAATAACAAGCTGGAATGTGTTATTTCTAATTTTATAATGAGTGCTTTTTGCGGCTGTGAGTGGAGCTGAGTGAAACTTTTTCCAGTAAATCCAGTTTAATCACAAAGTGTTCCTGCTCATGATATACATCCACTAACATACAGTTTATTACATTAGGGCAGATTATTACCCAGAACTTCTTGCACTAGAAGCGAACACTATACCATTAGACCAATCAGTCATTGTTGCTATAGCTTACTATTCCATGTATTTAGCCAAAAACTAACAATATCCAAGTTCTGACAGTGTCACAGACACTGTAACAAAATGTAACAGGAGTACATATAAAAAAACAAAAACATAAGTAACTATTCCACTACAGTTACAATTTAAATCATTACTATTTAGAATAGTTACATTCAGAAGTATTTTGATTACTGAAGAGATTACTTTGCATTTTATTAATTACATCATTTGTTTCATTTAATATTTAGTCCTTTCAGATGGAAAACATTTATACATACAAATGATGCAATCCAAAGTGCATTTGAACAGCGGTGAAAAACTTTCTTATGATGCGTTACAATTATACGAACAGACAGAGAAGTACATTTGAAGTTTGTAGCAGGAGAAATAGAAATAAACCTTGTGTACATTTTCAGCTTTATGCCAAGTTAAAATTCTATTTCTAGCCATTTTACATGTAAATGTTACCAGGCACTATCATATTGTTTTAATCAAGAAAATTCACGTTGGATCATAATTTCTATTTTTCCTGTAAGACCTTTCATTTTAGGGCAAAAATCATATTGTTGTTGATAATTTTTGTATTGTTTTCCAGTAAAAACATCTAAAAATCCTTAAAACAAGATCAGTTTGATCTTGTTTTAGAAACAACAATGCATAAGATATTTAGGTTTTTCAGACAATGTATTTTTAACATGTATATTTTGTCTGACTGTACTGGCAGAGTTTTTAATAGTCAAAACAAATGAAAAAAAAAAATCTACCACTGTTTAAATAATCCAAAATATTTTGAATATGTAACTGACCTTGAGTAATCTAATGCAATGTGTTACAAATTACAATTTACAGCATGTATTCTGTAGTGGAATACATTTCAAGATTACTTGCCACCGTGACCCAACCCTGGTCACGGATGTGGTTGGATTTAATTTTCAAATTATGTAAAATATATTTATGTGAGTGCTTGAATTGGTCATCAAGAATTATCTGCACATAACCTAATTAATATTCATGTGTTTCACCACTGACTCCACAACCCCATCACAAAGTGACACCCCAGTTTAAAGACTACCCTTCTTTTATATGAAATCCCTATCAGGTCTTCACACCCTTAAACAGAGGCCAAAGTTGAGCTTCCACAGTGAAATTGCATTAGATGGCTTCCGAAATTGAAATACTACTGATATGACTTGGAGGTTACTCTTTTGTCAGGCAAAGGCATTATTAACTCAATAAAGTCAAATCAAGTTTAATAGAACCTGTATCTTTTATTTAAAGTGGCACCAAATTGCCTACAATAACACAGCCACTGCCCTACCTCTACTAAAATATTGTTATTCTCCTTGCTAGTCCTAAACTGGAAAGGGACGGTTTCATTCAATTTAAGGTGACTTTGTAACCTACATTTAACCTGGGAAATGACTTTAGTTTTAGCTACAGAGGACACAAATAAGTTCATAGTGCAACATTCAGAGAACTTAAAACTTTCACATGCAGTAAAGTCAATTCAGATCCTCTTTATAGTTTTTCATTTCGACAATGGACCACATTAACCCAATTGTATCTGTTACCTCTGGACAAGAGAGAAGGTGAGTTTACAACCTAGACAGAAATTTAGGGGAACGTATGCCCTACTATGCTGCACGCGCGATTATGCAACCACGTGCTCCCTAGGTAGGCAGCTCGATAGGGGTAAATATAACACAATAATATTTAAATATATATCAAAATGATCATAGAAGGTAATGTTTATTCGCTCATGATTCATTAACAATAACAGTGTAGAAACTGAGGTCACCCCTCCACTGCGCACGTGACACCCGAGGGAGAGAAAATGGAAAACGCTCTACAAAGAAAGAGGCTCTGTTACGAGGTGGTAAGAAACAAACCCCCATAACCATTCACCAGCTTGTGTTAAATGGGCAAAATCTCTCTATCTTAAGGTCTATACGCTCTGCGACATCTCCGAATGATGTAACTGACCCTCAACATTAAACAGCGAGATAAACAAAAAAGAAAGTTTGCACACTCCAGGTTTCGGGTTAATTCATCGTGGTCTGCGTGTTCTTTTCTTAAATCCCAAGATGCTGCGTTAAATTGACCTCTCTCTCTCCAGCGGGACCATGTGGTCCATACAATTCCCATGCGTCCCTTAAACACAAACCTGCGCGTTTCATTCACCTTCTCCGGTTATACGTGTGAGCTATCCGTCCGTGACTTACGATCCCGGTTCAGTGGGCAGCATGGAAAGCTCTGGCTCCGTAGACTCGTGGAAATGTGGCGTGACTTTTCATCCGCTCGCGCATAATAGGGAAGGCTTTGAAACCACCTGCGCATGCGCAATATTGCTGAACTTCCACAAGCGTTGAGTTGTGCAACAGTATCCGGTTACACAGACATCCATGAATTTCTTCGTTAATTTGACCGTTATGCGATGACCTCAGCGGGACATTTGGAAGGTAAAGCAATACAATATCTATTGCATTGCAACGAGGAAAAGCATGAGCGCCGTTTTCGCGTTTAGTTTCTCAAACTGCTGGGAACATTTCCAAAACTTAAAGTGGGGCATTATTTGAAAAAGACAGCTAAGCACCTAAACCTTTTAACATTAAATAATCTGTATTTTCTTTAGTAATTCCTCCAATATTTTGATCTCCCCTTTCTCTTTTCATTTCCAGTTGACATGACACAGGATGAGAAATAGCTGCACTGTAGCAACAGAGACTTTGTTAAAGAAAAAAATACAATTATTTTATAATTTACTCACTCTCATGCCATCCCAGATGTGTATGACTTTCTTTCAACTGCTGAATACAAAAATTCTTCAGAAAATAATCTCAGCTCTGTAGCTTCATACAATGCAAGTGAATGGTGGCCAGAACTTTGAAGGTCCAAAAAGCATATAATGGCAGCACAAAAGTAATCCAGTCATTAAATCCATATATTCAGAAGCAATGTGATAGGTGCGGGTGAGAAACAGCTAAACATTTAAGTCCTATTTGACTATAAATCTCCACCTTTACTTTCTTCGTGTCATTTTTTTTTTTTTTTTTTGCAAATTCACATTCTTTATACATGTCGCCATCTACTGGGTAGGGATGAGAATTTATAGTAAAAAAGGATTTAGATATTGATCTGTTTCTCACCCACACCTATCATATCACTTCTGAAGACATGGATTTAACCACTGGAGTCTCGTGGATTACTTTTATGCTACCTTAAAAATTCTAGACACCATTCACTTTCATTTATGGACCAACAGAGTTGAGATTTTTTTTCTATAAATCTTTGTTTGTGTTCAGCAGAAGAAAGTCATAAACATCTGGGATGACATGAGGGTAGATTGAATTTTCATTTTTGGTTGAACTATGCCTTTAATAAGCACCAGCTCAAGTCATGGTGTCAAAGGGAACAAATTCTTCCAATTCTTTCCAACTCAGTGATTGATCTGAAAGAACACACTTTTGGATTCAACAGCAATAAATCAAGAATAATGAACGATAATTTCTTAACCAGCAAGGCTTTTTACTTTTTTTAAGAATCTTCATGTAAACAAAACAGCAAATCAGTCATGAATCAAAACAAATCCTAGTTGCTCTATCTGTGTTTCTCATGAAGTGGTTTAGGCTAATTAAATGTAGATTGTGAACTAATTTATACTTGCCACAGAATTCCACACTGTGTATTACACAGACATTTCAGTGTGAGTGTAAATGTTCTTATCTGACAGACCTGCAGTTTACTTAGAAGGTTCACCTCTACATAATAGGCCTGTCTTTAGTTTATACTTGCTTAACGTGTCCTTGTTACAGGTTTTGATATTTCCATAAACGTACCCCGATGAATTCCTTCATATATATAATTCCTGTATATCACACCCTCAAGAACACGTTCTTGAGGGTGTGAACTCTTGAGCAGAGTTTCCTGACCTTAAACAAATATCTACCAGTTGTGTTTATTTACATTTGATCTTTTTATTACATTTTAAGTGTCTAAATGTATCAGGAGTGGTTGAAAAAATGAAAGGAAAATCCCCAGATTAGCATTCCAATTTTAAACAGGAACGGACATCAATACAGGTGGAATCTCTTAGATCTCTGGTCATGTGCTCCAGATATCTCTCTGGAAAAAATGTTCTGGGGACGGGGGCATGGTCGTGTGTCTGTTTGCGGTAGAGAGGGAGTGGTGTGGTTCATCAAGCTGGTTGGCATCATTTCTAACAGCTGTTTCTTGTTACAGTCATAGTGGAGAGAGACTTCAAAAGCAGCCAAAACATGCCAGAAAGCTGAGAGAGAATGGCAAAAAAGTGCAGCGACTGGCATGCCTTATTGTGTATTTTACTGTTTCCCTGTGAAGCTGAAGTTTTGTTAACTGAGAGTTTTGTGACATTGAACTGACTGAAATAAGAAAAGCCCTGAGAAGGCTTCACTCAAGGAGACTGAAGGCAGAAAATAAAAAGCCTACGAGAAGTGTGCCACTGAACCCTGTCTCCTCCTTCCATACCTGAACATGTAACTTGTTACACTGGTGCAGAAACCCGGGACCCGTGGAAGGAGTTACATAGTCATGGAGCCTTCACCACTGGCTGACATTACCAGACCCTTGCTGATATTAGGGGGCAGTGATGGCTCAGCGGTTAAGTCTCTGGGTTACTGACCAGAAGGTCAGAGGTTCAAGCCCCAATACCACCAAGACACCACTGTTGGGCCCTTGATCAAGGCCCTTGACCCTATATGCTTCAGGGGTGCCATATCATTGCTGACCCTGCACTCTGACCCCAGCTTAGCTGGGATATGTGGAAAAAATAATTTCACTGTATATATGCAAAAAATGTATGTATAATGTGTGACAAAAGATCAATTATTTTTTATATTATATCCAACAGGCTCTTGTTGAACTGCGGCTAGAGTGTTTTCAACTCCTTCTCTGTCCCAAGCGGTAGACCGGCAAGTGTTTCGAAGCCTAATCACACACAAGGAGGCTGCGACTGAGACCCTGGAGCCCACATCAAACATCTCACCAGTTACTATGGATAAAATGAGCCCTGCTGATGATCTGGAGGCCTACCTTGATCTGTTTGAGAAGATGGCCATAGTGTGGAGATGGGTGCCTGACCAGTGGACAGCCCACTTACTGCCATTGCTCTCTGGGGAAGCACAACTAGTGGCCAAACTACTCCCAGCCTAATCTCTTCATGTACGCTGATCTAAAGAAAACCATCATGCAACGAGCCGGTCGTAGTCCAGAACAAAGTAGACAATGCTTCTGTTCCCTGAGTCTGGGAAGCCATGGCCGCCTGTTCACCTTCACGCAGCAGTGCCGAGACGCCTGTCAGAAATGGTTGCTGGCTGAGGAGACCCGCAGCTCCCAGGACATTCTAGATCTGGTGACATTGGAGCAGTTCATCTCCCAGCTTCCTTGTGGCAAGTCTGAATGAGTCCAGTGTCCCTGTCCGGCATCGCTGGAGGATGCGGTCTAGTTGGCAGAGGACACCTTGACAGCGTTTCTGGGAACCACCGAAGCAGAGTCTCTCTCTCCTTTCGGTCTCTCTATTTTTCCCCCAAACCTGCCCTGCCCATCCTCTTTCCATCCCATTCCAGACCCCCGGAGACAGGTCGGTACCATGCCCAAATCTCTTCCCCCTGCTAACCCTCTCTCTCTCTCTCCACTATCCCTCCCAGGTTGGCGAGCCCAATCCCACGGGTGTGTTAGAGAAACCTGGGCTGGTCTGTTGGAGCTGCGGGGAGCCAGGGCACTTCCAGGACCGGTGTCCAGTAATGGAGGTGGGCATGCTGGTCCGGGTCCTTGACGCTCCATAGGCCACTCCCGATTAAGCTGGTGAGTATCCAGGGCTTTACATATCAAGCTTTGGTGGATTCTGGCTTTTCCCAAACCTCCATCCACTAACACTTGGTACAAGATGGGGCATTTGGCACAAATATGTGAAGGTGCATTTGATGCTACTTCAAAGATGGGTGTTGGGTGATATGGGTGATCAGAATCAGAATCAGAAAAAGCTTTATTGCCAAGTAAGTTTTTTACGCATAGAAGGAATTTGTTTTGGTGTTGTAGGTCTCTAAATATATGAAACAAGAATTAAAATATAAGCAATATAAATATAAATATGTCCATGCCGTATCAAGATACAATGGCAGACAGATAAGAGGATTAGTCAATGAGCAGAATACAGACAAAAGAATAATAATTAGAGACAAATCAATGTGTCACAGGTGTGAATGGCTTACAGACTGCTAATTTCTGCGTTCACCATGATACAGGGTGCATTTCATTCTGAAGTGATCTTTTAAATGTCGTATTCCCTTCGAAGACTTTACCATCTACTTTGAGAGCTTTGGAGGACTGAAAGGTGTGGGGCTTAAAAAAAGTTTATTAGGAACTCATCTTTTTATGTAAAAGTAATTTTTATAGGTAATTATGTTTGTAGACATGGCTATCATGATTGTTCTCCTTTCGAAGTGCCCTACAGAGGCTGATTTATCCTGTTTGTAATGCCAGGATATTTGTATTGTTGCTCTTCTGGGTTAAATACACATCGCGTGGCACTGTTTTTTTTAAGTATGCACATAACGACGAGGACAACTGTGGTCTGTTTATTGTGTATACATGCTGGATGAAGCCGAGCTACATTTACATGCACTTTAAAAGTACATTTTTAGTCTGACTAAAGCAATAAATTGTCTTATTGCATTAACATTTCATATAAATGGTTTAGTCCGACTGAATACTGTATGGTTCTTGTGAAAATCAAACTAACAGGCCTAGATCATTTGATTGAAGCTTGGCTTCATACAGAATTGATACACTTAATCGGACCACAACCTGCCTCTGTGTTATGTGTATGCTCCGACAGACGTGCCGCTCAACGTGTTTTTAACGATGGAAGTCAAAGGCAACACAAAGCAGAGAAGGATAGCAACAACACAAATATATCATGGCAAATGCTAGAAATTAAAATGTTTGGACAGACCTGCAGTCTTTAAGACATTCACATCTGTGACACATTGATGTGCATCTAATTACTATTATTTTGTCTGTATTCTGCCCATTGACTTATCCTCTTCACTGTCTGCCAAAATAACACCCATATCACCCAACACCCATCCTTGCAGAAGTCACAAATGTATTTTTTATAGAAAGAAGTATATAAAAAAACCTTTCACAATCTTACATTGACTATTTTCACAAATTCCATCATAAAATAAAATAAAAGAGCATAACAGGTGCAAATTATGATATACTGTATGATCTATATATAAAGGTTAGCATGCTAAGTGTATAATGCAAACATAACAAATTACAGATTATCTGCTGCATATTCAGTACATTCAGAAAGTATTCATTTTGTCACATTTTGTTATGTTGCAGCCTTATGCTAAACTGCTTTTAATAATAATAAAAACAAATCACATAAATCTACACTCCATACCCCATAATGACAAAGCAAAAACCGTATTTTTGGTAACTTTGAAAATATGTTAAAAAGAAGAAACTGAAATATCACATTGACATAAGTATTCAGACCCTTTGCTATGACACTTGAAATTTAGCATTTCTCTGGATCATCTTTGAGATTTTTCTAAACTTTGATTGGAGTCCACCTGTGGCAAATTCAAGTAATTAGACATGATTTAGAAAGGCACACACCTGTCTATATAAGGTTTCACAGCTGAAAATGCATATCAGAGCAAAAACCAAGCCATGAGGTCAAAGGAACTGCCTGCAAAGCTCAGAGACAAGATTGTGTCGAGGCACAGATCTGGGGAAGGCTATAACAAGATTTTGGCTGCATTGAAAGATCCCGGGCACATTGGCCACCATAATTCTTTTTGAATTGTTTTGAACAGCCAGGACTCTTCCTAGAGCTGGTCCCCCAGCCAAACTGAGCCATCAGGGGAGAAAGGCCTTGGTAAGCAAGGTGACCAAGAACCTGATGCTCACTCAGGTTGAGCATCAGAGATCATGTGTGGAGATGGGAGAAACTTGCAGAAGGACAACCATGACTGCAGCATTCCACTGATCTGGGCATTCTACTTTATGGCATAGTGGTCAGATGGAAGCCTCTCCTCAGTGCAAGACACATGAAAGCCTGCTTGGAATTTGCAAAAAAGCTTCTAAAGGACTCTCAGACTGTGGCATTTTCTGCCATTCTTCACTGCAGATCCTCTCAAGCTCTGTCAGGTTGGATGGGGACTGTCGGTGGACAGAAAAGTTCATGCGAAAAAAATTATTTAAAGCTTTTAAGCATAACATGCTGCAACATAACAAAACGTAAAAAAAATGAAGGGGTCTGAATACGTCTTGAATGCACTGTACATCTAAACTGCACCAAAATCATAGCGCAAAGGATGTAAGAAATCAAAGTGGCTATACAATTACGCATGGTGTCATGTACACTTTGACAAAGGGATGAAGACTGTATAGCTTGACCACGCAAAAACCCACGGTAGCTTCCACGCCCGTTTTGCTCGTTCGAGCTTACATGCTCGTAGACTATCTCCCCCCCCAGGCACACATGCACTGCGCGAGCGTACTCGCTCGCTTCCCGCTCTCATCCAGAACATTATGACCACCTGCACTCGTCCCAATCACCACGTCATTGTTTACACCTGCACTCGCGTCATCTGCACTCCTGTTCATTGTTTACACCTGCACTCGTCACTATATATTCCACACGCATTCGTTTCTCCAGGGTTGGTTATTGTATTTAGTTTCCCGTGTCCTTGCCCCCCGCTAGTCTCGCCTAGTTCTGATACTCCTCTTGTTTTCCTCTTAGCTTGCCAGCTCCTCGTTCCCCTAGTACCCCTGTCTACTCCCTTTGTAGTTTACCCGCCTCTTGATCCTGTTTACCCCGGCTTTGACCCTCGCTCCCCTCGACTACTCTCCCGGATTTGCCCCCCTTTACTCTCTTTGATTCCCCGGCTTTTGACCCTACGCTTCCCTCGACAACTCTTCACTGGATTTGCCCTTGTTTTGTACTGTTGCCTGCTTTGCTTTTATTTAATAAAGCAGTTTTTTCCCGACATTGTGACTGTCTCAACTTGTGTTCGCTACACTTGCTTATAACTGCCCATGTAAACTTACTCAGAATATAGGTCTGTTAGTTTAATTTTGCAAAAACCTGACTGGTATTTCAGTCGGAGTAAAGTGTTTCATTGATATTTTGAGAAGACAAATTATTGCTGACTGAAATATAACTTTTAAAGTGCATGTAAATGCACTCACTGTCTGTCCCTTGGAAATGGTTAAAATGTAATGTTGTCTATCTAGGACAGTCCTCCAGTTAAAATTCTGCACGGAGAGGGCAAAAATGTCTCCTAATTGAGAGTGCTTTTTTTGCACTGTTCTTACAGCAAAAAGTCACATCAACAATACATTTCAAGAAGACACCTGTTTTCATGATGCACATAAGCAGTTTCATGCTGCTCTGTATTGGAGCCTTTCTTATTTCTTACTTAGATAGTTTTGAGCAATATGATGTTATAGTTATTTATTTGTTGAATATCCATTAATACCACGTTAAAGTGCTGTGCTTAGCATTCATATATCCCTCTGAAATGCATCTAATCAGGGTCACGTGAACATAACGGAGCCTAATTAAACATTATCCTTAACACAAATTAGTTGTTCAAACAACCAACTTACTAGTCAATTATGAATTTTTTTGTTTTGCACATCCCTATTTTCATTGAACATCTAAAGCACTTTGTTCACTTTCTGTTGTTTTTAAATGTGCTATAGAAATGTAAAAAATCAAATAAACAAACAAAAAAGCATTTACTACAACAAAGATAGCACAACTGTCACCATGACGCTAAGCAGATATTTGCCAAGCATTTTAGTCAGGGCTATTTCTAGGCATAGGCGAACTAGATGGTTGCCTAGGGTACCACATGCTGGAAGGGGCATGGGGGCAGCAATAGGGATCTTGCCTAGGGCGCCAGAATGGTCTGAAACTACCCTGGTTTTACTACAGTGCAATCACTCTTCCACCTCTTCCTGTCTATCTGTCACATGTGAGTTGTGTCTCCACATATAGAGAGGTTGTGCTCTTTTCTCTGCTACTAAGGGGATGCATGTGGTGTGAGAAGCATGTGACTACGATGTTGCTCTCTAGATAGTACAGAATGCATTATAACACATACTGTACATACCTGTACACTAACATTCAAGTTTCAATTTCCAATTAAGTTACACAACTTCCACTAAATTAAGGAATGGGTCTGCTTTGCCACTGAATATTCTATGTATTCTGAGCTGGAAGAAAGTATCTAACACATAAAAACTGATCAAGGCCAACAATGATCATCACACATTTGAAAACACTCATTATGATCAAGACATACTATCAAACACTGATCACAACAACACTGATTGAAAACACCTTTTAGGTCTAATCAGGTACAGTAGTGAAAGGCACTAGATGCTGCAGTGTGTAATTTTTGCACCACTACAGGCACTTAATGTAATTGCAAAAATTATGAATTTTCCCTCCAAATAGGTTTCTTAAACATTCAAGGACAAAGTAACTATAATTGTCCATGTTGCTGAGAGTTCTGCGCACAGTATGCGTGACGCAAATTTTGTTATCAGCACAGTTTGTGCGGAATGTCAAATTTTCTCGAAATGCATACAGTCCTCACCTGTGCGTTATGTTGGCTATACAATAAAAGATTTACTAAGCAGTCATAGACCCTGTTTCTACCTGGTATTAAAATGTGTTTTGGGTCTAAACAGATCTAAACAGGGTCTAATATGTTTTCTGATCGAATCACAAAAACCACATACTAATGGGGTCAAAAACACATGTGACCAGATCGCATTTGAGGTGTAAATGCTAATCGTCCTGTATACATTCCGTAAACAGCGAAGCACTGCCCCTCACCTGTCAATCAACCGGTGCACTAAAACAAGAGTTTAAACTTTGCTGTTTATGAGCAAATTTAAAAGGAGATGAGAATCTGCCATCTGAGAATTTTAAAAAGCAGAAACATACACAATAAGGAGAGTTTCACGGATCTTCTTTATTGTGTCTGATATCAACACTGATGACAAGCACGAACACATAAAGCTCTTTTAATACAGGTAATACACTAAACTGATAATTCTGCTTGACTTGTTGCGTTTATGCTTAGATTAAATTTCAACCGCATCTGGGAGAACCACTGCCATTTTTATTTTTCACGCTTTCTTAGTTTTTCTGACTTCGTTGCGCTTTAGTATCATGCAGCAACACACTGGCATAGTGCTTGATGTACACTCACTGGCCACTTTATTAGGTGCACCTCTACATTTACTTTTAATTAGCGATTATCTAATCAGTCAATCGTGCGGCAGCAGTGTAATGTATAAAATCATGCAGCTATGGTTTAGGAGCTTCAGTTAATCTCCACATCAACCATCAGAATGGGGGAAAAATGTGATCTCAGTGATTTAGACCATGGCATGATTGTTGGTGTCAGACGGGCTGGTTTGAGTATTTCTGTAACTGCTGAGCTCCTGGGATTTTCATGCACAATGGTCTCTAGAGCATAAAGAGAATGGTGCAAAAAACTTTCAGTTAGTGGCAGTTCTAAGGGCAAAAACGGTTTATTAATGACAGAGGTCAGAGGAGAATGGACAGACTGGTTTGAGCTGACAAAAAGATGACAGTAACCCATATAAACATGAGTTACAACAGTGCTAAGCAGAAAAGCATGTCAGAATGCACAACATGTTGAAAATTGAGGCGAATGGACTATAGTAGCAGAAGACCCCTCCGGAGCACCACTACTGTCAGCTTAGAACAGGAAACTGAGGCTTAATGAATGTACCACAAGCAGGAATGAAATTCTGTATCTATTGTACTTAAAGTCATTCTAACATAAATTGTCGCATTCAATTCAATTAAACAATTTACGTACATATGGATTTATGAATGATTTACACAGACATTTGCTCTGCTCATGTTTCATGAATGAGACCCATTGACTGGACAAATATGTTGGACTGCTCAAACATGGCTTACGTATAGGTTTGTCTTCACATTAAACTGAGATAGGAGAAAGTATTTTAACATAAAAATCACACAATTCACCTTTAAATTACCCATACCGTCCCCGTCCCCCCCTTACATGGTGTATTGTATAGTATATGGACTACTTTCCAAGGCACACACTGAAAACACACTGTCTGTTTTTCCCTTTATGCTCAAGAGTTGTGCTAGTACTCTGTCATAATATTTCCAATATCTGTCATGTGTGTATAGGTGTGTATGTTTGTTATAACTATCATGCATGTTACTGTGCAGTATATTTACAGCACAGAGAAGCTGTTTCATCTCTACATGCACTCTGACACCCTTCAGCATTCCCTGCCACCAGAAGGTGGAGCCTCCACCCGCCTCTGCTGTTATTGGTGCATAATGGAGGGGTGTGTGGCCATCTGTATTTCATTTAAGGGCAGGGATTTAAAAGGGTAGGGGGTTGTCGGTTATTCACAAGGTTAGTAAAGGAAATAGAGAACAGAATTACCGGCTTTGACCTTTAACAATGTGCGAAACATGGGGTCTTGAATTCCTTGGGTGTAGGCCTACATGTTTTTTTACTCAGAAGCAAAAATACAGGAGCATGTTGTGTGACTACAATGATGATTCTAAGTGTATTGTCACGCATGCACACGGACACACACACACACACACACACACACACACGCACACACACACACACACAAGCTGTTGGTGCAGCTATCATTATGAGGATTCTCCATAGACATAATGATTTTTATACTGTACGAACTAAAGATTCTATCCCCAAACCCTAACCCTCACAAAAAACTTTCAGCATTTTTACATTTTCAAAAAAAATAAATTTAGTATGTTTTTTTTTAAGGGATTTCAGTTATCTGGAGAAATGTCCTCATAAACCACATTTATAGCATAATACCCTTGTAATTACCAGTATATAACCTAAAAAAATGTCCTCATAAACCAACCTAACCTGTACACACACACACACACGTCTTTGAATTGTTACCAGATACTAGGTTACATGATTCCAGTTAAGATTCAAATTTGATCATAAACTAAATCCACATAAGGAGATCGACCTCTCAAGATTGCTATGTTAAGGATTGTTATAGATTACTTCTAACTTTTACTGGTAGCCTTTTTGTGTGTCAGTAATGCAATCCGTGTGTGTATGTGTGTTGGTTGAAGTGTTTATGTATGACCTATTCCCCATGGACTGGTCAACCAGACCCAACAGGCTGGAGTTGGTTTGTGTTTGTATGTGTATGTGAGGTGTTGCCACTGTAGTCCTGGTGAAACAGTGCAGGACGCATAGTGAGTGAGATGCTAATATGCTAATTATAGCAGTAGTGCTGCAAAGTCTCAGGGCATGTATGCAACAATGTTCAATCAGCTTTTAAGAGGACTTCAATCCATATTACACCCCCATTGGGGGGCCCCCCATTGGTATTAACCTATAGTCCAAACTGATTGAATATTGTACCTGTGAAGAACACTAGAGTTAAGGATAACACTTTAGAATATTGTATCTTACTTAATGCATAACTAATAAGGAATTACTGCAGAACTAATAGGTAATTCTTAATTAACACTTAAGTCACTTCTATTAACTACTAAGGAAAATGTGTTAACTAATCAGTATGTAATAGCATTTTATAGTTGTGTTAAGTAACAATTAGCTAATCAATAACTATTGAATTCAGTCATGCTTCCTGATAAACTACTTTTAATTATCTACTAATTCAGCTTCAGGAGAAATAACTATTGAGTAACTACTAATGAACTACATACTGATTAGTTAACACATCTTCCTTAGTAATTAATAATAGTGACTTAAGTGTTAATGAAAAATTACCTATTAGTTCTGCAGTAATTCCTTATTAGTTATGCATTAAGTAAGATACAGTATTCTAAAGTGTTACCGAGTTAAGTGCTGTGGTCAAGGTCATAATGGTGATAAATCAGGACTCTGATCATGATATCTCTGGTTCATATGCAACCCCTACTTTTCCATCCTTTAATGGTGGAATGATGAGTCCTCACCATCTCCAAGAAACACCTCAAGAAACAACTCCAACAGAACTTTACCACACCCATTAACTTTACACTGCTGTCCATCTATTTTTCATTTCTCAGGACGACTATGGAACTTTCCATGAACTTTTCACCATCTGGCATGAAAATTTTCTTATGATGATTCTCTTGAGTTGAAGTATTCTTCATTTGTTAGTCACTTTGGATAAAAACATCTGTGCAAGTTCCCTCAATACGAGATCTTCAAGTAGTCTAATCCATTATAACTACAAACGTATTCACAAAGGTTTGTGCTGTATATGCTACACTTACAAAACTAAAACAAAACTGTTTAATAGACAGCTGCATTATTATGGTGGTAAATAGAGTAAAAGAGGAGTCAAACGAAACTAAAAACACAAAATCGATATATGATGGCTGTATAGGCTACTGGCTTTAACATACAATGTTAACTATTTATTCATAAGTGATACAAGAGGTGAACGAGTGATTACAAACTTATGTGTATTAATGTAGACATGCTAAAACTCGCGTATATCATGAAAACTCTCCTTCACAAAACAACTATACAATGCCAAGGAGAACTGTGTGATCCGAGATTTTGCGCAAACAATACCGCGGCCGGAGCACTGCTGTTTGTTACAACAGCGTCATCTAGTGGAGATCAAGAGTTAAACAATCGGACGCGATTTGGCGCTGTGAAACAATATATGGAATATATTATAGAAGATATTTTAAAATACGTGTTTTATATTATTATATTTAAGAAACTATTACACAGACTCGGTTAAAATTAACTTACAATATTCTAATTACAATAGATTAAACTACATTTATCCAGACGGGGAAAGTGCAGTAGCCTTTCAAATTTTATTTTAGGACTATTTAATTTGTGTGCAGAAAGAAAAACAATAATGGTTAACCTATGATTTACCGATAAGCTTACTTACTTAATCCAAAATATAAATAAGAATGATGTGATTTACACACACACACACACACACACACACACACATGTTTGGTTTCCATGTTTTATGGGGACTTTCCATAGACATAATGGTTTTTATACTGTACAAACTTTATATTCTATCCCCTAAACCTAACCCTACCCCTAAACCTAACCCTCACAGAAAACATTCTGCATTTTTACATTTTCAAAAAACATAATTTAGTATGATTTATAAGCTGTTTTCCTCATGGGGACCGACAAAATGTCCCCACAAGGTCAAACATTTCGGGTTTTACTATCCTTATGGGGACATTTGGTCCCCACAAAGTGATAAATACACGCTCACACATACACACACACACACTCACACACACAAACACACACTACTATGGTACATCCAAGCATTTTCCAATTTTTTATTTGTTTGCTAAAGGTTGAAAGGGATAGTTCACCAAAAATTTAAATACTAATCATTTACTCACTCTCATGCCATCCCAGTTGTGTATGACATTCTTTCTTCTGTAGAACACAAACAAAGGTTTTTAGAAGAATATTTCAGCTCTGTAGGGCCATAAATTGAAGCTCCAAAAATCACATAAAGGCCAAATAAAAGTAATCAATAAGACTCCAGTGGTTTAATCTATTTCTTAAGAAGTGATATGATAAGTGTGGGTGAGAAACAGATCAATAATTAAGTCCTTTTTTACCTTAAATCTCCACTTTCACATTATTTCACATTTTGGATTTAAACATTTAAAACACCAAAAAGTAACAAATGCAGCAATAAAAATCAAGATTATTTAAGAGTTTATCTTTACTTGTTGGCAGTGAACCAGTACCTTGTAAAGGGACCCCATCTAGTGGGCAAAATAAGACATGTAGCCAGGCAGGATTTAGATTTGTGAAAACAATAAGAACCCACTTTTTATTTCTCAGTACAGTTCTTTTTTCAGAGAAGGCAGTAAAGGTCATTTTGGGGCACAGGGCTTGAGCAAAATTACTTCATTAGATCAGTGCACGCCTAGTGAGGAAATAAAACAGTGAATTAAATTTGAGCACTATCTTCTTTAGCCAGGAATGTTTTCCTCATAAGATTTCAGATTCTCAGAATGTCTTTGCCCTATCCAGTGGTCAGAGGGAAGAGTTAATTATCACAGCATAGTAGCACAGTACTGTCTAACACTCTGAACATCACAGCCCTAATGATGGCGCCACTTCCATAAAAAATACTTCAATATAATCAGTGCTTAGTAAATTACTTAAAAATAGTAATCCACTACAAATTATTTTAAGTATTTCTCTAAAATTGTAACATTTAACAGTGACTCATTACATGGTCATAATTCATGTATTCTACAAAAATAATATATAAAAAATAAGCATTACCCTATAATGTACTTAAAAGTAATTAAATTAATTGAAAGTAACTATAATCTGTTTACAAGAATTTAAAATGTAATGAATTAAACTACTTTTTTGACTTGAAGTAATTCGATTACAGTAACAAACTACTTTGTAATTGGATTACACCCCACACTGAATATAATGTTCTGCATGAGCAGTTTCAGTAAACACAGAAAGAAGAAAAAAGCCAAGAAAGTTCACAATACTTTAAGTTATCTCTCACCAAACATAAAATATGCTGAGATATACAATAAACAAACTGGAAAATAAGCATTAATTACTTGTAACGGTATTCAATGGAAAGGAGGAGGCGAGAACCGGCTTTTCAATATAAATAATAGTTTAATAGTAAACTTAAAAGAAGACACAAACACACACATGACGGACATGTCCGTAAACGATCTCTCTCTCCTGCACGAACCCCTGCAGTCAGCCTTTAACCCTCACGGAGGCATAATTAGCCTAATACGGGACCGGGTGCGTATGATCACGACCTGGCCCTGCCCTCCGCCCTGCCACAATACTAATGAGTAAAATAAAAACAATTCTCTCTTTTTCTATTAAAGTTTAAATGTCATGGTATTACATCGGGATAACACAACATTTTGGGCTGGTTTTGCTCAAATAACTTTTAATCACTAAAAAGTGTTCTTAGGGCAGAAAAGATTAGCTTCTGCCAGTATCTTGCTGAACCAGTTATTTTCTACACTGCCTTAAGAACAAAATATACAAAAAGATTTTTGTGTGCTGATGTTTGCTTTCCATAATATGACATATATAGCACACACAAAGAAAATGTTCTGTTGGTAAGGGTCAGATGAGGTGAGAGTTTTGACTTTGCAGCAGGATTAGATTAGAATAGATTAGATTAGATTAGATGAGATTAAAGAGATAAGAGTAGAAAGTCTTGTCAGATTGATGCCTAGACCTGAAAGGGCAAAGAACAATAAGTCATCAGCATATTATGTACAGACCTTCAGATTACAAGATTAACAGGGATTTAGCATTTTAACATATATCATCTATGGCATTTCCTGTCTCTAAAGCATGATAACAATTATGTAATATAAAGATTATGCTAAATAAAAAAGCGATAAAATCACAATTGCATTCATTTTGTGCCAAAGAAACAACTTTCATCATCATGCTGTTGTTTTTCAACTGTTGTCTCTTTGTGACATCTGTCCACTGTTTTTTCTTGGAGCTCTATAGAGCTGGAAAATACACTATGTGGCCAGAAGTATGTGAAAACCCACTTCTTCTAAATAAAAATAACTACTTTGGATATTTCAGATACTCCTTTACTTACTGTTTTATAAAATAAAGCATTCAGCCATGCAATCTCTTAAAACACACATTTTCAGTAGTATGGGATGCACCAAAGAGCTCAGTGACATTCAACTGGGCACTGTCATAAAATATCACCAGTAAAGAGTCTTGTGTGAAAGAACATGACTGGCCCCCACAAAGCCCAGACCTCAAACACCTGTGGGATGAATCGCAATGCAGACTGCAAGCCCGGTCCCGATTAGCAATATACAGGATTTTGCCTGGCCATTGAAAGTGAAATATAATAGAATATCAATTCAAGTAACATAATATTTCAAATATAATCTCACTACACTCAAAAAGTGGTAACCTGCAACTGTGACCTCAAGGATGTATTTCTACTAACTCTAAATTACTTTTGTTGGTGTAACCTAGTGTATTCTACCATATTAAAGTTGAAGTGTAAAACTTTTTCAGTGACTAAATACTTTCTCCTTTTCTTGCTTAATATGCAGAAAAAACTAAGTCAGCTCTGGCCACTTTGTCTCTGTGGTGCTATGAACATTCCTCTGTTTGTCTTGAGTGACCCGTCTAGCTCTGCACAACAACATTGATTCAACCAATGGTGTGAGTTGGGGGTGGGACTGTCTGTTTGTTCGATCTGATGGGGGCATATTCGGAATGCAGTTTTGAAAACTATGTTTATTTGAACAATTTCTTTCGGTGGCATTAGTGGCGCATAAATTACACACTTCAGCTTTAATTGAATTATATTTGTTTTACTTGAATGAAACCGGTTAATTTAGATGTTTCCACATGAATCACATTTTACCTGTACACAATTTTCCTCTCTGTACCCGTTAAAACCAACAGAGCAAGTAACACATCTCTTACAGAAAGACAGAGAAGAAAGGGAAAGTGTGTATGTGTCTTTGTACGGGTTGAGACAGAATAGTCTTCTCTTCGACAGTGGTCCTGACAGACTCTGAGTTCATCCTGATGAGGAGATTAAAGGTCCTGAATTCAATAAATGCAACACACAATTTCACACCCACACACATATAGACACAAACACACTCTTCACTGTCACACAGATATGCTCACTGACACATAATTAAGATAAGTGGACAGGGGCATTATTGCAGCCCCACAGAGACAGACAGGTGAGAGGAGGAAATTAACCCCTGTATGTGAAAGAAAGAGGGTGAGGGAGATCACTGGGCTAAAAAGAGACAGGTAAATTGACCTTTTAAATAGAGAGAGAGAGAGAGAGTGTGTCTGTGTGTGTATGTGTAACTGAATATAAAAAAAAATAAAATTATGTAAGAGGGTTTCTGTCTAATGTTGATAAAATGGCTTCTCATGACTCAAAAACATATTTCAGAGATAATGAATCATAATGGATGACATTTTATTTAAGAGAAACTCTCAGCAGGTTTGCTCTGCTCAACTGCTCAGTGTCTACATTCATCTCCATAATGTAATATTGTAATCTGATTAAGCCTGTGTGTGTATGTATGTGTGGGTCAGGTATTGCCTACATAGTGTGGATATGTTTTTAAATTAAGTAATAAGTAACAAGAGGCTGACAGCGAATTTACCATGGGTAAGAGGCGTTGAAGTGCATCGATATACTGTACTTTATACAAAATAAAAAACTACCAGTTGTGGTGTAATTTAGAACAAAATCTGGCCATAAAGAAGGTGTTTCTGCATTCATCTTGGTGGTTCGTATCAGCTCGCTTGGGCAAACTTTTAGGAAAACTTCTTATCGGCTGCTAAACACCTTACTGCCAAAGGACCATGTCATCGTTCATGTGAAGACATTTTCCAAGAACATGTAATGCATTTTATTTGTATAATTAGTCTACAAAAGGAATCAAATCCACTCAAATACTCTAAAAAGCCCATTCACACTTTTGTTTTATATGCTGCTTCACTTATGAACATTCTGCAGTGAAAGCCATTCACACATCTTCCCATAGTAAGATGGCCCATAGTATGCCCCTCTTTTCATCATTCTTTTGTCTCTATACTTCCCACTCTTTTATACACCAAGCTTTGCAGTTGTATCAGTGTCATCATAAATTACAATAACAGAGTATACCTGGCACATATTATGGCCGCCTTTAGCATGTTAGTGCATTAGCTTCATGAATTCCAAATGTAAACAAGACAAAATTTTGTTTACTACTGCACATATATACAGTATATTAATTTAAATCATCATTGAGTGGTTAAAAAATGCATCTTTTACTGATCTAGTTTGAATTCTACTCAGAATGAGGTATGAAGTCATTGATAACACATGTCACATTAGTTAAGGTTTTACTGGGTGTCCTCCAGTGCCAATATCTCTGGGCCTGCAAAGCCTTCTCTGCTGGCGTAACATGCCAAATAAATAAATAGTTTTCATCGTTTCATTCTCAGTCACCTTTTTGCCTATGTATTTTGAATCGATTTCCACTCTTAAATAATCTACAAACAAATAGAGAAAAATGAAGTTTATCCAGTCAGAATTTATTCCTTAATGCTTACATGTGACAACTTTTTCACAAATCGCATGCCCAAAGCAGCGCATGAGTTTGCGCTCCATGCCCTCAGTTCTTCAGAATTTCTTCAGAATCCCTCAGCAGTGCAAATGAATGAGCAACTAAAGTCAGGTTGTCAGATTAATCTACCAATCAGATTGATTTATTTGTTCTTGGTGGGTGTGATCTTTGGGATATGTCCCGGTCGAGGCCTTCTAGCTGGCTTTGAGTGACGCAATCAAGCATTAAGTGATGAAGCATAAGATCAAGCTGTCTGATGAGTTGGCTGTCATCACTGCTGGTATTGCTATTGAGAAAGAGATCCATATGGATTTAAAAACATGAGATGTTCTGCATTACCATGTAATTGTTTAATTTATTAAACAGGAAAGGAGGGCTGATGTTCACTTAAAGTAAATTGGTAAGTGCTTAAAGTTCTGGCTTTCATGCGTGGACATGTTTTTAAAATGTCAGTTGGTATTACTTGTTAGCTGGGACAAAATGTATAATGCCCAAAGGCATAGGGTGTCTTATTCATTGTGAAACTGTGTTAACATTGTGAAACTTAATGGCATGAATCACATGGACTTTAGGAGAGCACAAGGTGAACACACTCCGCTGAACATCGACGGCTCCTCTGTGGAGATCGTCAAGAGCACCAAATTCCTTGGTGTTCACCTGGCGGAGAACCTCACCTGGTCCCTCATCACCAGCTCTATCACCAAGAAAGCCCAGCAGCGTCTCTACTTTCTTCGAAGGCTGAGGAAAGCACATCTCCCACCCACCATCCTCACTACATTCTATAGAGGGACTATTGAGAGCATCCTGAGCAGCTGCATCACTGCCTGGTTTGGGACTTGCACCATTTCGGACCGCAAAGCCCTGCAGAGGATAGTGAGGACAGCTGAGAAGATCATTGGGGTCTCTCTTCCCTCCATCAAAGACATTTACAAAAAACACTTTATCCGCAAAGCAACCAGCATTGTGGACGACCCCACACACCCCTCACATACTCCTCAATACTCAGAGACTGGTTTGACACACACACACACACACACACACACACACACACACACACACACACACACACACACACACACACACACACACACACACACACACACACACACACACACACACACACACACATGTGTCCTGAGCTGCACTTTAATTACTGTCACTTTATAACTGTCTGCTACCCCAATAACTGCTATGTGCATAGAACACTATCTCATGGTATGTTATGTTTAGTTTTTTTTTATTTATTTTTTTAGAAACTGTCATCTTTTTGCACTACTGTGTACTGGTCGGCGCTGCACTTTGTCTGTTGTCCTGTTCATTGTCAGAAATTTGTTGTACTGTCCCGTACTTTTTGCACATGTTTGCACGTGCACTTTATATAGGTATATATAGGTATTTTATATAGGTATTTTATTTCGTTGTGTAGTCTCATGTGGTCCTATGTTGGTCCTTTGTTGTTTTTATGTAGCACCATGGTCCTGGAGGAACGTTGTCTCGTTTTGCTGTGTACTGTACTAACTGTATATGGTTGAAACGACAATAAAAACTACTTGACTTGACTTGGAAGACCTAGACTTTAAATGCACGACCCGCTACTGGTGTCCTCATATTTAAATGAATGCATTCCATTCCCTGATATTTGGAACTGCAATGCTCCCATTAGTTAAGTAGGGGTTTGACTCTCATTAGAGAGTATCCTAGCAACCCAACTGATAAACAATGCTGCATGGGGCGGCTGTGGCTCAGGTGGTAGAGCGGGTTGGCCACTAATTGCAGGGTCCTGGCCCACATGACTCCACATGCCGAAATGTCCTTGGGCAAGACACTGAACCCCAAGTTGCTCCCAATGGCAGGCTAGCACCTTGCGTGGTAGCTCTGCCATCATTGGTGTGTGAGTGTGTGTGTGTGTGTGTGTGTGTGTGAATGGGTGAATGAGTCACAGTGTAAAGCACTTTGAAAACCACTAAGGTTAAAAAAGTGCTTTATAAGTGCAGACCATTTACCATCAGTGGCGGATTTAGGCATGGGTGGCACCCGGTCAACAACTTTGGAGGCGTGTTGAAGCAGGTTTCGCCCAGGGCACCAAACAAGCTATAACCGCTTCTGCTCACAATTATATTTATATAATTAATGTTAACTACAGAACTGCTGCAAATTTATCGCTCAATGAGCTGAACTCATGAAAAAATCGGACAAATAACATCACGTGGGTGTGGAATAACATAGGTTGAGTATACAACCCCTGGCAAAAATGATAGAATCACCAACTTAGAGGATGTTTACCCAGCTTTACTCCGTAGCAAATAAAGAAATCACAGATATGACACAAAACAATATTTGTTTGATTGCTGAACATTCTGGCTTCGTGAAACATCCCTCAAACAAATTAAATTACATTATTTTAATTAATGGCATATTTTTTTCCAGATCAAGTAGAGGAAAAAACGATTGAATCCCTCAATGTTGCATTTCTAAAACAAATACAAATAGTTAAGAGAGAGTGCTTACAGACCTTAACAAGTTGTTGGACATGGCTAATTGAAAGGAAACATGGCCCCAACAAGAGAGTTGTCAACTGAAATATTGGAAAGGATTATGAAACTCATTCAAGAGGGGAATCCAACACAGAGTGTGTCAAAATAAGTTGGTTGTTCCCAGTCAGCTGTGTCTAAAATGTTGTACAAATATAAACAAAATGGGAGGGTTATAAAAGGAAAACATACGGGTAGACCAAGAAAGACGTCAAAGCGTCAGGATAGAAAACTCAAAGCAATATGCCTTGAAAATAGAAAATGCACAACAAAACAAATGGGTGGAAAAAAGAGTCAATATTTGTGACAGAACTGTAAGAAATCGGCTGAATGAAATGGGATTTACATATAGAAATCCAAACGAAAACCAGCACTATCACCTAAACAGAAGAAAACAATGCTACAGTGGGCTATAGTGAAGCAATCATGTAGTGTGGATGATTGGATGGAATTGATATTCAGTGATGAATCACGAATCTGTATTGGCCAAGGCAATGATGCTGGAACTTTTGTCTGGTGCCATTCTAATGAAACAAATAAAGATGACTACCTGATGAAAACAAAAAATGTTCCCAGTAATTTATGATAAGAGGTTGCATGTCATGAAGTACCAGGGGAGATGGCAATCATTACCTCAAAAGTCAATGCACAGGTGCACATTGAAATTTTGGACACTTTTCTCATTCCATCGATAGAAAATAGGTTTGGTGATGATTAAGTAATTTTTCAGGATGATAATGCATCTTGCCACAGACCAAAGAGTGTTAAAGCTTTTCTTCAGGAAAGGCATATCAACTCAATGACATGGCCAGCAAACAGTCCGGATCTCAATCCAATTGAAAATTTATGGTAGAAATTGAAAAACATTGGTCCATGACAAGGCTCCATCCGCCAAAGCTGATCTGTCAACTGCTATTTGAGAAACTTGGAACCAGTTTGATGGAGAATATTGTTTTTCATTAGTGAAGTCCATGACTCAAAGAATTCAGGCCATCATAAAAGCCAGAGGAGGAGCAACAAAATTATAATTGTGATTTCTTTTTTTTTTAACGATTCCATAATTTTTTCCTCAACATTCAGTGATTCCGTAATATTTTCCTCTACTTGATCTGGAAAAAATATGCCATTAATTAAAATAATGTAATTTAATTTGTTTGAGGGACGTTTCACAAAGCCAGAATGTTCAGCTATTAAACAAAAATGGTTTTGTGTCATATCTGTGATGTCTTTATTTGCAACAAAGTAAAAAAAGCTGAGCGAACATCACCTAAGTGTGGTGATTCCATAATTTTTGCCAGGGGTTGTATAATGACAGTTTTTTCATTTCGGGGTGAACTATTCCTTTTAAATTAAGAACCCTCTGAAGCCTACATCCATTTTGGGATTTCCAAATCATGGCTTTATAAGAGAAAGTTAATGAAAAAGAATGACAGTCGGCTCTTGCAGCAAAGAGTGGAACATTTCTCTGATTGCGGAAAATTGCAAGTGAGGGCTTGTTAGCTAGCGGAGGTTAAAGAAGACTCATTTGCTTGGGCAGGTTGGTGAGGGCTACTTAGCTCACTCTGTGTGGGGTCTCTCAAGTCTGTTGGCTAATTACTCCCCATTCATCTCTCCTTAACAGTCAATTAAATAATTAATGTTTGATAAAGGTGTAATGTCAGACTGATCTCATCTGTGAAATATTAATTAGGTCAGGAAAGTAATTTATTGGAGTAGATTAGCAGAGTAATTTTCCTCACCCATGAGAGAAGAGACAGAGCACTGGACAGAAAAAGAGACAAGACACAGAAAAAGAAGAGGGAATTTAATATTTTGAATTAGATTTTTTAAGTAACTCCACAAGCATGATATATTGTATTGGGTTGCCACTCATCCAGGATTTTCTGGGATCATCCCTTTGTTGTGCTGAAATCTGACTCCCTGCTCGATTCTGCCAGATTGGTCCCTGTCCTTAAAGCCAACCCCTTACTTACCATAGTATAGGGAGTCCTTAGCCAGCCGGTGCCAATAGCCTCAGACCTCAAGCCGCAAGACCAAAATCGATCTGCGTACCCAGCATTGTGGCAATAGCCCTGCAGCGTTGCCCTAAATCTTACCCTTAACATGCCGCCCTGGTGCCGACATCACACACCCCGCCCACTTGATAAGCAGGTGGGAAGCTCATGCTGAGTTATCATGTTATCTAGTTTTCTAGAATATCGAGTTGCTATCTTTTGAAATCATTAGCTAGCTAGCAAGATAAGTTAGCGTTGACAACTCACCAACTGTAACTGCCATGATGTCCCAAGTGGTCTCTCCACTAACAGCGGGACGATGTCCGAGCACACTGTCCATGATCTAGAACCATGGAAAGTTCTTTCTTTGGGCATCACTTTGTAAATTTTGCATTTTAATGGATTTGTTCTGTATGTGCAATTTTTTTACTTTTCCCAAACATGTACCTTTGTGCACTGGATACACAACCTGGCAAGTTTGTCGAAACCCTGTCTTTGACATTGACCCTGCCTCAATCCCCAGTTGGCCTTGTTTGGCCCATGGGTAATTGGTGGGCCGAAGGCCATTGGCCCAGAGAAAGCCCCGAAGAGGCACAGTAAAGCCTCGGAAGTGACAGTGGGAACGCAACAAGCACTAGAATGCCCTCATTTGACCTGATAGTGGAAATGCGGCTATTGTTTCATGTCCCTAAAGGTCACACCTACACCTAACTCTAACCATAAACATACTAGGGAGTTGTAACAACACTGGTTTTTGGCCTTCTATCCTAGAAAATTTCATTCCATTCCGGGACGCAAAGTGTCCCAAAATCTTCTCTACCAATTCACACAAATGAGCACTTTTGCAAGGAGATTAAACAGGTTATGCAAGGAGAAGAAGCTGATCAAACGTGCTCTCCCAAACTGCTCTCTCATATGAAGAATTAGAAAGTTCAATTCATGTTAAAGAATTGGTTTGTTTGAACGGTTCATGTATATTATTTTCTCCTGTCTTATGCCTCTCATATGAAGCATTGGAAAGTCAGATTAAGTTTTGTGAATCAGTTTGTTCAAATGATTCACGTAGATGAACTATATTAAAGGACGAGTTTTACGTAGAACTATTCTCAGAGACAGAGTAAGTTGCTATGTTAACTTATACACAAAATGATTGATGTTATTGTTTGAATACATTATATGCTGTTTTGCAGTCATTTCCATATCAAAAAAGTAGTAACAAGTCATACAAATTGTTTTATTGCTTGAATGTTGGCAAGCAGTACTTTTCTTTTAGTTATTGATAGGGTTCCAGGAATTTTACAGGGCCAAGGTGACAAACCTAATGACATACTGGCCACTCTGTTTTGACCTGACTAACATGAGGTTGTGAATTAGGTAGATTTAAGTTTGTTATTGATAAATTATATTCAAATATCCTTATGACCATATATCCAATAGAGTAAGACAAAAATGCAATGTATTAAAAATACATTTATAAAATTAACCTAAAATATACACTTTTTAACACTGATTTCTGAAGCATAATTCTCTTGGTAACTGTACCACTTAAAAGATCTCTAGATAGACTTAGCCCTCTTTTAAAATAACTAGAAGATGCTGAAGTATTACTTTTTAATAGGGATGTCCCGATAAACATTTTTTTTGAGACAGAGTATGTGTTATGATCCCTTGTTGTCTGCCCCGTTTTCCGTTTCACTTGTCACTGATCACATTCCATGTCACGTTTTCCTTGTTGTCCGCCCCGTGTTTCACTGTTCCTGTAAAAACTACATTTCCCATCATTCCCGGCCCTCACTGCCAGCACTGCGTTATTGTCCACACCTGATTGTTATTTTGTCATCATCGTGTCTGGTTATTTAAACCCCGCTGTTTCCCCCTTCCTTTGTCAATCGTTGTTGTTTCATGTTCGCTGTTCTCGTTCCCTGATGCTCACTCTTGGTCTTCTGATTCTCCTGATGTTTGTTGGATGTTTATTCGTGTTCGTTCTGCCCTTCGTGGATGTTTCCCCAACCTGTGTAGCTTCTTTATGTTCTTCCGTGCTTTAGTTTTATTTTTCCCATCGTGGACTGTTCTTTTGTTCCTGTGTTTGTTTATTTTGTTTAAGCTTGTTAATAAAACCCATGTTTGGATCTGAAACTCCCGTCTGCCTTCTCCTGACTTCCCACACTCATAACAGTATGAGTTTTTTTGTACTCTCCGATACCTGTTTATTTTTTTCTGAACTGCATATCAACAGTTTATTTCAATTTAGAAAGTATAACAATTAATTTTAAACATGATATTTTATTATTTACTATAATCACTGGCTTCCGGTAATGGCCGTCCACGCATTCACAAGAGTGTCGATTTCCGGCATATGATGTATGCGTAGTGTAAACTACGCCTGGTGAATGTGGAAGCGCAGAGGATAGAAAAAGCCAGAGATTATAGTTTATAAAGTTATAAATATCGATATTTTTCTTACAAAAACGCGTTGCTTCACTTAAGAAGGCCTTTATTAGCCCCCTAGAGTCATATGGATTACTTTTTTGATGGATGGATGGATGGATGGATGGATGTACTTTTTTGGGCTTCAAAATCTAAAGTACCATTCACCCCCATTATAAAGCTTGGAAGAGCCAGGATATTTTTTTATATAACTACGATTGTGTTTGGCTGAAAGAAGAAAATCATATACACCTAGGATGGCTTGATGGTGAGTAAATTATGGGATAATCTTCATTTTTGGGTGAACAAACCTTTAAATCATTCATCTTCAATGTGTGTTGGCTAGTGATATCCAGCAATTTGAGCAACAGGTGATGCAACAAAGTTAAGCAGGTCTCAACTTCTCAACCAGGGGTGCAGATAGTGACCAGCCACCTGATACAGTTGGAAACAGTGGTCAAACTGGAATGCCTACTAACAGCCTACAGTACAGTAATTTGGTGACCTCCAATGAGTTAATCGCACTGAAAAAATTTTTTACCTAAAAAATGTTTGAATGATCTGTAAAAAATTGTAGCATCACTGAATCAACCTGACTACACCACCAATAAAACTCAGGGAGAGAGCTCCATATGGTAACATGTTGCAGGTTACTACTTTTTACAGTGCAGTGTGAACACCCATTTTCTGTTGAATACAAAGTATTAATAACACCACAGGACAAAGCTCTTCCTCAGAGAACAGTAAACTCACACATAAACAGTACTGGTCAAGCAAGAGAAAGCTGGGAGGGGTTCAGTCCTAATGATGGTGAGAGTTTTAATCACGAGTGTTGATTTGCTGTATGTTGCAGTAAACTTGCTCTAGGCTGTGACTTTAGGAGAATACCAAGGCAACAAGAGACTGTGTAGCTATGTGAATGCCTTTCAATCGCTATGGAAACACATCTTCATCCTCCCATGTTCGTGGGCAACAGGCACCCTGAGAGGGTTATTAGATTAGCATAAAGGCTTCTTTCACAATAAAAAAGCACTTCTATTGCTATGATCGTTTCATTTTCTAATGAAGTTTTTGACAAACCTGACCTTAAATGGCCTACTCTCAGTGATGTACTGTACAGCACTTGTGTAATGGCACTTAATTACGATACTTGAGTAAGTGCTATTTTTGGGGAATTTGCACTTTACTCAAGTACTAAATTATACTTTGATAGAAAAATAATACTGTTTAATCTTAATAAATTAATGTAGATTTTGAAGGTACAAAGTTATGCATATTTCACTGGCCATCCTGCTGTAAATCTATTTTCATATATAATGAACTTTATATTTTTATCTGTACTTAACTTTTGTTTAAAACAGCAATGTTTTGAAATGAACTTGAACATGGACAGTGATTAAATAACTGTAAAAACACCTGCAGGTAACACGTTTCACTATATAGGTTTCTGTTTAAAAATATATTTCTCCCAAAAATGTACATTGTTGTCATTGTTTACTCACCCTTGTGATGTTCTATACCTGTATGACTTTCTCTTTTATGTGTATCACTAAAGAAGTTTTAGTGAATATAGAACTCCATCTTTTCAATACAGTGGCAGTGGATAATACCTCACTTTAAAGCTTAAAAAGTTTCATGAAAGTAGTCCTTACAATTCGTGCATCATGTTTCAAGTCTTCTGAAGGCAGATGATTTAAATTTTTCAGTAAAAATCTTGACGTACGTTGCGCATTCATGAGAGAAGCTCATTCACAGTGGCAGGACTTGCATTGTATTTAGTTTGAGAGACCAGAGACTCCTCCGGCACCAACATCAGCAGGTCAACATCCTCTGACACTTCTACTGAAGGCACCTCTTCCTCCAAAACTGGGGGATCTGTCGAGGCTGGAGCTGGACAATCCTTCTGGATCCGGGTCTTCAAAGCAGAACGATGAACACATCTAACCTTACCCAAATCATCCACTGGTGCAATGGTATATACTGACCAACCAGTCTTCGGTGCCCTCACAACCTGATACACCACCGGGCTCCACAGGTCCTGAATTTTTTGACGACCCCTAGCGCCATACTCACGTAAATAGACTAACTGGCCCTCCCCAGTGGTGCATCATGGACGTGAGAGTTATGTTGCGCCTTACGGTGACCAGCGGCAGCTTCCAATCATTCCCGTGCTCCCTCAAAAGCCACCTGGAGCCTAACCCGATGTTCCCTCATCCACTCATGCACACTACCATCACCCACCCCCTGGACTCGACCCAAAAGGAAGTCCACCGGAAGTCGTGGCTCCTGCCCGAACATTAAAAAATACAGAGATTCGCCAGTCGTCTGATGAGGGGTAGTATTATAGCAGAAGAGCACCTGTGGGAGACACAAGGCCCAATCAGTCTTCCTAGACACAGGGAGGGCCCGTAAAAGATTATGCAATGTCCTGTTAAAGCGCTCGCACTGACCATTACCTGCAGGATGGTAAGGGGTAGTGCAAGACTTTTCAACCTTATACATTGCACAAAGCTGCCGTACAAGGGAGGACTCAAAGTTGCGGCCCTGGTCTGAATGGATACGCCCAGGGACCCCAAACTTGTAAAACCATTCCACAACCAAAACCTGGGCCACCGTTTCTGCCCGTTGGTCCCGTGTAGGCACAGCCAACGTGCACTTTGTGAAGACGTCCGTCATAACCAGCACGTTCTCAAACCTTGAACAAGTCAGCTCCAACACAGTGAAGTCTATTGCCAATGTTTCGTTTGGCCTAGAGGCCAATAGATGGCCCATGAAGCTATTATGGAAAGGTTGTGTGTCCTTGGCGGCCTGGCACCGTTCACACTCTCAACACCATTGTGCCACATCAGATGTCAGGCCCGGCCAATAACACCGCTGCCGCACTAACTCAGTGGTGCGTTCAACACCTTGGTGCCCATGCTCATGGTGTAACTGTGTTATAACTTCTTCCTGCAGTAACGATGGTAGCACCAGCTGAAATCCTTCTTCGCCCCCCTCAGAGCGAAACACTCGGCGATGCAATACACCATCCTGCTCACACAACCGGCTCCATTGGCGTAACAAATTCACAACAGCCTTGGGCAGCTGCCGGCGCTCCTCTGCACTAGGAGGAACCCCACGCCTCCAAAACATTAGAACTTTACCTATAACAGGATCCTCTTCCTGCAAGGATTGCATATCCACCGCCAGACTGGGCAGTGCAGTCACTACTGCTTGAGAAACCACCCCTGTTTTTCCAGCCTGCATTACGCTGGCAGGGAGAACTGTACTGGGCAATAACTGTAACTCACCCTGGGTCGGGGGACCCTGCCGGGAGAGGGCATCCGCATTCCGGTTGCTCCTTCCAGAGCGATACCTCAGCTCAAAATCAAATGCGGCCAATTGCGCAGCCCACCGTTGCTCTGTGGCTCCGAGCTTGGCAGTAGTCAGGTGGCTGAGGGGGTTGTTATCAGTGAAGACGACACACCTCTGCCCTAACAGGTATTCTCTGAACTTCTCAGTCATGGCCCACTTGAGCGCCAAGAATTCCAACTTCATGGAACTGTAGTTTGACATATTGCGCTCAGTGGGCCGAAGACTGCGGCTAGCATAAGCTATAGGTCGCACATTCCCCCCCTGTTCCTGGGACAGAACTGCTCCCAACCCCCCATGGCTAGCATCTACCTCCAAAATAAAGGGAAGTGAGAAGTCAGCATAAGCCAATATAGGGGCAGAGGTGAGCCTACTCTTCAACCCCTCAAAGCTTGCCTGGTATTGTTCAGTCCACGCTGCACCAAAACTCGACTCTACTCGGGCCCTGGGCCTACAACCGGCAACCTCAGCTACCAGCCGGTGCAGAGGAGCTGCCAACATGGCAAAACCCTCGACAAACCGCCTATAGTAACTGGCAAACCCTAGGAATGACCGGAGTTCTGCCACCCCTGTAGGGCACTCAAAACCACCTCCAACCGCTCCAGATGTTGAGTCACGGAGGAGGAAAACACCACTATGTCGTCCAGGTACAAAAGCAGGGACTGACACTGCTGATCCCCAAACAACCGCTCCATCAAACTCTGGAAGGTGCTTGGGGCATTGCAGAGCCCAAACGGCATACAATTCCTTTCAAAAAGGCCGAATGGGGTGCAAAAAGCAGTTTTAGGCTTATCCCCCTCCGTGACAGGAACCTGGTTGTACCCACTGGCGAGGTCCATGGTTGAAAACCAATGGGCCCCAGACAGGGAGTCCAACGTTTCCTCTATGCGCGGCAGAGGAAAAGCATCTTTCCATGTCTTTGCGTTCAGCTGGCGGTAGTCTACACACATCCGCAACGTACCATCCTTCTTTTTGGCCAGCACAATGGGGAGGCATAAGGACTACAACTCTCTCTAATAATGCTTGTCTCCAGCAACTGGTTTATATGTGTTTTTACCACATCGTACTCAGACGGAGGTATCCGCCGGTACCTTTGCCGAACTGGGACCGTGTCTATCAATGGGATATCATGAGAAATGAGTCGGGTACATCCCAAATCGCCCTCATGCTCAGAGAAGATAGTGTGAAACTTTAACAGCAGAGACTTAACCTGTTCTTGTTCTGTCACTGTCAACACAGATAAATCAAGGCTCTTAATTTGTTCCTGCACTGAAGCAAGAACCGAAGGAATCTGAAGATTCACTGACGCAGAAACCGATTTCACTTCAGAGACACCACGGGGCAAGCTCACAATAAATATACTGTGCAGCGTGCCCAAAATGGAGTTCCGAAAAAGCATTACGTCCGTTTTACCTACATTGACGACCGGTACATAAACGGTACCTCGAGTCACTCTTACTAGTGCAGATGATGCCAAAAGACCTGCCGACAACCCAAACTCTGGGGGCTCGAAGAGCACAGTTTCCGCAGCAAAATGCCCTGAGCAAGTTACGGCTACTACTTTCATTGTGCCACCTGGAATTCGACATGCTTTACAACCCCGCAATCGGACCCTGCCTAAACAACTAGCTTGGGGGACTGCACTCACCTGACGACAGTGTTGCAATGCTTGAAACACCGATTTAGAGGCCCCGAACACCGACGGTACATCAAAAAGGGCGGGACCATGCTGCCCAAAGAGCTCCCGATAGCAACGGTTCAACACATTCATCCCCAGAATACCAGGGACTCGAGCACCTGTACCACCGGGAGGATGTCTGACGACCAGCACGCCACATCCTGGAATTACCTGACCACAGAGCTCAATGTCCAACTCCATATAACCAATATACGGTATCAACGACCCATTGGCTGCATGGAGCTGCAACCACTGACATGCCCTGAGACGATCCTGGCCCCATGGTTCAAACTGTTCTAAAAAACAACTTTCTGTGATCGTAGACACCATGGAGCCAGTATCAATCAAACAGGGCACCTGTACCCCACACATAGAAACAATGAAGTGTGGACACAATGCCATTAAATACGACAGGGGGCCTAATGAACCTAAAGTCATCGAGTCATGGTCTTTCCCCAACGAACTGTGACTCTGCAGTTCGGCGGGACCTAGTTTTCCGTCGGTTGGGGGAACGTCTGCCCAGCCCTTACCGTAGGAGGAATCTCACGACGAGCTAGGGAGGGATGAGGGAGAACACGTTCGCCATCACATTCATGAGCAAAATGGCCTGGTTTTTGACAACGACGACAGAGTAATACCTCAGTACGGGATGGCCGACGAACGTGCTGAGGAAACCGCATACCTGCAACATTCTGAGTGAGTTGATCTAACTGTTGCTGCTGTGACTTTAACATCTCCCGCAGCTCCCTCAACTCTGACTGAGACTGCCCTTGCACCCCGTACTGGATGCCATAAGCCATTGGAACTGACTGACTCCGGCCCCTCGCACCCCCTGGCATTCCCTCCCGCTCCCACCTAATCGCTTCACCACGTACCTCCAATAAAACAGAAGCGGGCTGGCGGCGAACGAATTGCTTCAGCTCCCGGCGGAGCGCGCTATCGGCAACATATTCCACAAATTGATCACGCAACACAATTTCAGCATTAGGGATAGCATTGGGTGATTGCTGTTTTACCCTCTCCAGGAGTGTCGTCAAGGCCAGGGAAAACTCTAACAGAGATTCTCCGTCCTGTTGCCTCCTGGAAAAAAAGGCTTCTTGAAACGCTACATATGATTGAGAGCAACCATACAACTCACGTAAAATCATGATTATCTTATCCGGATCTCCCCGTTCCTCACTGGGTCGGTATCTAATCTCCTCATGAGCTTCACCCTCCAAATGATCGAAGAGAAAGAATGCCTTGTCAGCTTTGGACAAATAACGAGCCCGCATGCATGCCTGAGCCTCCTCCACCCACTCTTCAATGCCTGTGACGGATTTGCCACTAAATTTTGGACATCACCTGTCCCTAGGCACAAAAACAAACCGTTCCGGCACAACAGAATCAGTGTCAACTGGTTGGGGATTGTCAGGCGCTGCCATGGCAGGCACAAGAGGAGCAGTGCTAGGACCAGCTAACTCACCCGGTATCTGCTCAGGACGTCTGGTCATTGTCTGCTCTCAACTGCATTACCAATTCTCGCAATTCCTGCATCTCCTCCTCCATACTTGGAACCACTACGCTCGCCCCACAATGGAACAGGATAACGGACAAATTCCACAAAAAGATCAAAAACGCACACTGCTGTTTTGCTTCTGAAAAAAAACTCAAATTACAACCAATATTAAATCACACACACAGAATTACACCCACGTCTCACTAAATAAATCTTTGCCTTACCCGGTAAATCCTGCCGACTATACACCAAAATGTGGCATTCCCGACTGGAGGGAAACTTAAATTAAACCTGACTACGCCACCCTGGGGGAGAGCCAGGGAAATACTCCCAATAAAGGACACAAGTAAGTTTTACCAATTGAAGGCAAAAAAATAAGCGAAAAGGGAGACGTGAGTATCAATTCAAAAATATAGCTTTTATTGACACTTCAGTATTACTAAAACTACATACAATTATAGGTTCTCTCTCCCTTGAAGCACAATAAATATTTAAAACAAATAACAATTCTCCAGGGCCAGGCTTAGCAGGAGCAAGGCAGGCCAGCCGACTTGGGAGATAATCCAAACCCACCTCAAATTCACGCCAAATCGTCAAACACCACACGCACCATAAAGTTGTGTCGGCACACTTAGCACACTTGTGAAGCACACCACTGAAGCACCCCACTGAATCACGACAACTAGCCTCCCCTGCTCCCCACAAAGACCTCACTGGCTCCTGGAGAAAAGAGAGACTCAAATTAGACAAGATTTCACAGAAATAACAATGTACAAGGACACAGCATATACCAAATCCGGTATAATGTGACAGTGTGGGAAATACCAATCTTTAACAATCTGCCTCCCACACTATATATGGTCACATTACAAATTTACTCAACTTAAATCAAAACAATAACCACAAGATAAATGTCACACTATAACAACAGTCAACACAGACAAACAAAAAGGACAAAAACACAGCACAAAGGGGGAAACGAACTACACGAATAGGAGCTGATATGCAGCACAGCAAACGCGAGGCGCTTAACCGGAAAGCCCAAGCGAGCCGCAAAGCATAACAGCAACACAATTGCCAGTGAGCAAACAGCAGAATAAAGTGCCCGTAAGCAACACCGAAAAAAGGCAAAATTAAAGAAGCAAAACAAAAAACACGTAAGCAAAACAAAATGCCCGTAAGCAAAACAAAATACACGTAAAGAAAAACAAAACAAAATGCCCGTAAGCAAAACAAAATACACGTTAAGCAAAACAAAATGCCCGTAAGCAAAACAAAATGCCCGTAAGCAAAACAAAATACACGTAAAGCAAAACAGCAGTAGTGTCACATATAAAGTCTTCAGCTAGCGATTTGTTGAGGTTAAACTCCCCATGCTTACCTTAACAAAAAGACAGCGTTATATTACATCCAACGAACCCCGATGTGAAAAAGGGAGAGGCGTACTTACAATTTGGTTGAGTAACCACCGGACGCAAAGTTGTATGATTGTTCACAATGAAAATTTGAGGTTCAGTGTACAGACCATCATTCATTCACCCACCTGCTAAGGCTGCTGCTACTGTGAACACAATACAATAAATACCTCCACAATATGCGATCTAGAAAATGTAAATACCAGACATACCTGAAAGCAACCTCCACCGCAAACTCGCCACAACGCGTACGCCACCAGCGCCGCTCTATTAAAAATGGTAGATCAGCATTTTTAGCCTCGAGATGTTCACATCATTGAAGAGTGAGCAACACCTCAACCTACCTGAATGGAAACAACACGGAAATGCCAGGAAGTGAGGAAGCCAGACTCACCAGGACATGTATACACCCGTCAAAATAAGGGTCCTTAAATGGTATGGCAGCTCCCACCTCATTGGGCTGCCAAAACCACACTCCAACCAGGCCAATAGGATGGTGAAATCACTTATCCTGCCACATTCAGTATGCATTTTCAGTACATTTTAAACCCCTACCTACTTATCCTCTGTGTCATTCTTCTTTCTTTTTTTTTATTAAGAGAGAAATTCAATAGTTCTCTCACTTAAGACTTTAAGACTTCAAGGATTGAGCCACTACACACACCAGTTATTAAAGACATGTCACAGTGATTTACTGTAAGATATATATGCCACACACACACACGCACACACACACACACACACACACACACACACACACACACACACCTTTACAAGGCTGTGTCATGCTGCACTGAGACACTGAAATCCATTCTGTCTGAATGGATCAACTGCAGCTCTGGGGTTCAAACCACATTTCCCCCAGGTTTGCTAAACTCAGAAAGTATGCTACACGACAGACACCATTCAATTTGATAATTCAATTATTTGAAAAGTTAATTCTCTTATGTGTTTGTGAGGTCAGAAGTTCCTGTTAGCTCAGCCTGGTGTGTGATGATAACTGAAATCCTGCAGTTTGAAGCTCCTGTGCAGCAGTAAGAAAGATTGCGTTCTTCTCTGATGTTCCCCACTTGCCAGGATGCCCCTCATGTCTGGATATCAGCTATAGAAGGCACCTATGGCAAGCCGTTTTAACATTTAATCATTTTAACCTACTAGTCTCTATTTTCGTGCTACTAGTGCTTATTTTTTAGATACTAGTATCTATTCCATTAAGTATTAGTACTTATTCATTAGCGACTAGTGCTTATTCTTTAGGTACTAGTACTTATTCAATAGATACTAGTACTTATTCATTAGATACTAGTCCTTATTTATTAGATACTAGTACTTATTCATTAGATACTAGTCCTTATTTATTAGATACTAGTGCTTATCAATAAGCTACTTGTTATGAATACCCTGTCTTGTTTCTCTGTTGCCCTTTTGTTTACCATTGTTGTCACTTTTGCATTTCTTAGTTTTCACTTTAGTCCCTTATGTAACTCCATAGTCTCTTTGTTAGCGTTCGTGTTTCCTCTGTTCATTGTTTTCACCTGTCCTCATTAGTTTGCCTTTTACTTCTGTTAATCACCTTGTTATCTTGTTTGAGTTCTGTTTGTTCATTGGTCCCTTTTTCCCTTGTTTATGTATTTATACCCTGTGTCTTTGTTCAGTCTTCGTCTATCGTTGTTTGATGTTAACCCGGTGTATCTTTCCCTCCGAGTTCCCTGTTTGTGTCTACCGTGGTTTCCTTAACTAGTTTATGTTTCTTTTCTCCATCGTGGGTTGTTACTTTGTGTTTCTTGACTAAATAAAGTTCAAACTGCGTTTGGATCCGCATCTCTTCGTCAGCCTCGTTACTCAAGCATAACAGAGCGATAGACCAACTATGGATCCAGCAGTTATACGGGCCAACTGCCGGTTGCTCAACCTCAAACAAGAGGGCGCCCTGTTGAAGACCACATCAGCGACTTCCTCGGCTGGCGAAATTCACAGACTTCCCGGACTCAGCCCTGGTGGTCTTCTTCAGGGACACTTTACACGGTTCAGCTCAGGGAGCGTTTGCGCCGGCAACGCTTGGTTGGACTCTCCACGACTTCCTGGAGGCGACCTTACTGGTTTGCGGCTCACCCTACACCGTGGTCTTCGCCGAGGAGGATTCCACCTCTCCTCCCACTGTGGTGACTCCCCAGTCGTCCTTGGCGCTTCCTGTCGCGCCAGCCCCACCTGTCAGCGAGCCCGTCCCCACGCCAGTCGCCTTCCATGAGCCAGCGCGCCCACTGCGTCTGCCCGGAGGAGGGAGAGAAGACGGGCTTCCGCCTCCCGGCCCGCGCCAGTCCCGGTCTGCGAGCCAGAGCCCACGCATGTCACGGTGAGCGAGCTAAAGCCCACGCATGTCACTGTGAGCGAGCCTGAGCCCTCGACCATCCCCGAGCCAGTGCCTGTAGCCTCAGACATCAGTGAGCCAGTGCCGTTAGCCTCAAACGTCAATGAGCCAGCGCCTGTAGCCTCAAACGTCAATGAGCCAGCGCCTGTAGCCTCGACCGTCCCTGAGCCAGCGCCTGTAGCCTCGACCGTCCCTGAGCCAGCGCCTGTAGCCTCGACTGTCCCTGAGCCAGCGCCTGTAGCCTCGACCGTCCCTGAGCCAGCGCCTGAGGCCTCGACCGTCCAAGAGCCAGCACCAGAAGCCTCGACCGTCCAAGAGCCAGCGCCTGAAGCCTCGACCGTCCAAGAGCCAGTGCCTGAAGCCTCGACCGTCCAAGAGCCAGTGCCTGAAGCTTCGACCGTCCAAGAGCCAGTGCCAGTAGCCGTGACCGTCCAAGAGCCAGCGCCAGTGGCCGTGACCGTCCAAGAGCCAGTGCCAGTAGCCATGACCGTCCAAGAGCTCCGCCTTCCGAGTTTCCCGAGCTTTCCAGAGCTCCGCCTTCCGAGTTTCCCGAGCTTTCCAGAGCTCCGCCTTCCAAGTTTCCCGAGCTTTCCAGAGCTCCGCCTTCCGAGCTTTCCAGAGCTCCGCCTCCCGAGCGTTCCAGAGCTCCGCCTCCCGAGCTTTCCAGAGCTCCGCCTCCCGAGCTTTCCAGAGCTCCGCTTTCCAGAGCTCCGCCTCCCGAGCTTTCCAGAGCTCCGCCCTCCGAGCTTCCCAGAGCTCCACCTCTCAAGCCTCTCAAGCCTCCTAGGGCTCTGCCTCTCGAGCCTCCTAGGGCTCCGCCCCTCAAGCCTCTCGAGCCTCCCAGGGCTCCGCCTCTCAAGTCTCTCAAGTCTTCCAGGGCTCCGTCTCTCAAGCCTCCCGAGCTTTCCAGAGCTCCGCCCTCCGAGCTTCCCAGAGCTCCGCCTCTCGAGCCTCCTAGGGCTCCGCCCCTCAAGCCTCTCGAGCCTCCTAGGGCTCCGCCCCTCAAGCCTCTCGAGCCTCCCAGGGCTCCGCCTCTCAAGTCTCTCAAGTCTTCCAGGGCTCCGTCTCTCAAGCCTCCTGAGCTTTCCAGAGCTCTGCCCTCCGAGCTTCCCAGAGCTCCGCCTCTCGAGCCTCTCGAGCCTCCCAGGGCTCCGCCTCTCAAGCCTCTCGAACCTCCCAGAGCTCCACCTTTCAAGCCTCTCGAGCCTTCTAGGGCTCCGCCTCCCAAGACCCTCGAGCCTTCCAGGGCTCCGCCCCTCAAATCTCTCGAGTCTTCCAGGGCTCCGCCCCTCAAGCCTCTCGAGCCTCCCAGGGCTCCGCCTCTCGAACTTCTCGAGCCTTCCAGGGCTCCGCCTCTCGAGCCTTCCAGGACTCCGCCCCTCGAGTCTCCTACGGCTCCGCCCCCAGAGCCTCTTTAGCCACCTACGGCTCCGCCCCAGAGCCTCTCGAGCCTCCTGCAGCTCCGCCTACGGGGCCTCCTGTGGCTCCACCTCCAGAGCCTCCTACGGCTCCGCCTCCAGAGCCTCCTATTGCTCCGCCTCTCGATCCACTCAAGCCTTTGACGGCTCCGCCCCCAGAGCCTCTTGAGCCTCCTACGGCTCCGCCTCTCGAGCCACTCAAGCCACTCAAGCCTCCTGCGGCTCCGCCCTCAGAGCCTCCCGAGCTTCCTGTGACTCCGCCTCCCGAGCCTCCCACGGCTCCCCCTCTCGAGCCACTCAAGCCTTCGACGGCACCGCCCTCCGAGCCTCCCGAGCCTCCTACGGCTCCGCCGCTCGAGCCACTCAAGCCTTCGACGGCTCCGCCCTCAGAGCCTCCCGAGCCTCCTATGGCTCCGCCTCCCGAGCCTCCTCCGGCACCGCCTCTCGAGCCACTCAAGCCTTCGACGGCTTCACCCTCAGAGCCTCCTACGTCTCTGCCCCCAGAGCCTCCAGAATCTTCCTGGTCTCCGCTCCTAAAGCCTCCCACGGTGCCGCCTACCTCGGCTCCGCCTCCTGAGCCTCTTTCAGCTCCACCTCCTGAACCTCCTTCAATTCCACCTCCGGAGCCCCCGAGCCTCTCCCGGCTCCGCCTCGAAGCCTCCATTGGCTCCGTCTTCAGAGCCTTCTTAGCCCTCGCCACCTTCGGCTCCACCTCCAGTGGCTCCGCCTTCTGAGCCTTCTACACCATCGCCTCCCTTGGCTCCGCCCAACACTGTTCCGCCTCCTGACCTGCCCAAGGCCTTACCGCCTGAGTCTGCCACGGCCCTGCCTAAGCCTCCTTTGGCACCGCCTCCCAAGTCTTCTACGGCTCCGCCTCCGAAGTCCTCCTTGGCTCCACCTCACACGGCTCTGCCAGCCTCTGTCCTGTGGCCTCTTCCCAGACCTCCTGACCCAGTCCCAGTCCCGTGGCCTCTTCCCAGGCCCCCTGACCCAGTCCCTGTCCGGTGGCCTCCACCCAGGCCTCCTGACCCTGTTCCCGTCCTGAGGCCTCCCCCAGGCCTCCTGACCCAGTCCCTGTCCAGTGGCCTCCTCCCAGGTCCCCCAAACCTATCCTTGCCCTGTGGCCAGCTCCCAGGCCTCCTGCACCTACCCTTGCCCGGTGGCCAGCTCCCAGACCATCGAAACCTGTCCCTTTGTGCCCCCATGGACTGCCTAATTGTCCCTTGTGCCCCCGTGGACTGTCTCATCTCCCTTTGTGCCCCCGTGGACTGTCTCATCTCCCTTTGTGCCCCGTGGACTGTCTCATTTCCCTCGTGGCCCCCGGACTTCCTGCCTGCCCTCTGTGCCCCTTGGACTGCCTCCTGGTTCTTGTGCCCCCCCTGGTCTGCCTGTCTGCCCCCGGTGCCATCATTTTGTTCTCTGTGGGTCTTTTGTCTTTGTCTTCTAGGATCGTCTGGAAGCCGATCCTTTGAGGGGGGGGGGCTCTGTTATGAATACCCTGTCTTGTTTCTCTGTTGCCCTTTTGTTTACCATTGTTGTCACTTTTGCATTTCTTAGTTTTCATTTTAGTCCCTTATGTAACTCCATAGTCTCTTTGTTAGCGTTCGTGTTTCCTCTGTTCATTGTTTTCACCTGTCCTCATTAGTTTGCCTTTTACTTCTGTTAATCACCTTGTTATCTTGTTTGAGTTCTGTTTGTTCATTGGTCCCTTTTTCCCTTGTTTATGTATTTATACCCTGTGTCTTTGTTCAGTCTTCGTCTATCGTTGTTTGATGTTAACCCGGTGTATCTTTCCCTCCCGAGTTCCCTGTTTGTGTCTACCGTGGTTTCCTTAACTAGTTTATGTTTCTTTTCTCCATCGTGGGTTGTTACTTTGTGTTTCTTGACTAAATAAAGTTCAAACTGCGTTTGGATCCGCATCTCTTCGTCAGCCTCGTTACTCAAGCATAACACTACTAGTACTTATTCAATAGATACTAGTACTTATTCATTAGTTACTAGTACTTATTCATTAGATACTAGTACTTATTCATTAGATACTAGTACCTATTAAATAGATACTAGTACTTATTCATTAGATACTAGTACTTATTTCGATAGTCACTAGTAACTATTCTTTTGTTACTAGTAACAAAAATTTTTTTTGCCATTGACTTCTATGGGGATCTGTCATTTAGATGTCAACTATTCAGTTCTGACTAGTATCTATTCCAATTGTGACTAGTACATATATATTAGATACTGGTAGTTATTCTTTAGGCACTAGTACTTATTTTTTAGATACTAGTACTTATTCATTAGCTACTAGTACTTATTCAATAGATACTAGTACTTATTCATTAGATACTAGTACTTATTCATTAGATACTAGTACCTATTAATTAGATACTAGTACTTATCAATTAGCTACTAGTACTCATTCAATAGATACTAGTACTTATTCATTAGATACTAGTACTTATTCAATAGATACTAGTACCTATTTATTAGATACTAGTATTTATTCCAAATGTTACTAGTAAGATTTTTTATTTTACTAGTAAGATTTTTAATTGAACTATACAGTGGCTGTTCTGACTAGTCATAACATAAGACTAGTAAAAAAGCAGTTGTGACTAGTAAGATAAGAATAGTTACTAGTAACATCTGGAATAAATACTAGTATCTAATTAATAGGAACTAGTATCTATTGAATAAGTACTAGTAGCTAATTAATAAGTACTAGTATCTAATTAATAGGTACTAGTATCTAATGAATAAGTACTAGTATCTAATGAATAAGTACTAGTAATATTTAAAGAGATACTAGTCAAAATTGGAATACTTACTAGTCATAAATTAATAGATGATATCAAAACAGAATAGCTACTAGTATCTATTAATTTGCAGATATCTTCAACCTCATAAGGAACTAGTAAGGAAATATTAGGAGATATCTTCTTTCAAGCAGATTATTACATAAACATGAGTACTCTCAGCCATCCAATCAGAGTTCATATGGTAATGCAGGCTAAACTACGGCAATAGAAGAAGCTGATCGGTTAAGGGGAGAAAAGATGCGTTTAATATGACTTTTACATATAGACCATACTAAAGACTTAACTGCCAATAATAAAATCCAAACAACCGGTTCATAATTACCAGCCAAACAACCACAATCCAGAGATTGTGACTTTTGGAGAGCATTCATAATTCACATAAAAAATTTGGATAGTCTGCGTCTGATATGCGATTGAATGTCAAAATTAAAGTAGCATGCACTATATTAGGCTACATGCCTATTCATTATTATATTTTTTATACTGCTCACTCTCGCACACAGGTCTGCAACACAAGATTTTCATAAAGGTAATAACTTGTCATTTTGGTCTGCTTGGGTTATTTCACGACAGATTTGGTAAGATTTCATAAGGTGACTGAGTTACTAGTTCACAGTTCCAATACATTTTTTTATTAGCCTATTCAGCAATAGTGTAAAAGGCCGGTAAATAAAATACAACCTTAACATTGTAAACACAATAAACATGTAGGCTATGCGAATTTTACTTCCCCTTACTTTATGACAAATCCTTCAATAAATGGTATTCAGAAAACAAGATTTAAAAAAATAAGTAGCCATATAGGCTATAATAAAAAATATACAGTAGCCTAAAGCCTTTTGTGCTCTTTATTACAAACAACATTTAGCCTATTTAAATGCCAAGGCTAAACGAATTTATTTGTATCGAAACTGAAATTGTACGCACGTTGGGTTCGCGCATCTCTCATTCGGTCCAAAAGTTTCCATATTTGCAATGTAACATTTGCATCTATTAATATAAAGTCGAGTCCCAACATAGGCTAAATCCGCAACTTCACATCAAGGGATATGAGTTTGACTAACCGGCACAGCCTTTATATTTTAGGCTGACAAATTAAATTAAGCAACTTTTTACGTTTTGTTGACTGTTTTATGTGGTCTCATGAAAGTGCGTAACTATACCACAAATTTAATTTATCGTGCCATTTATACACCAAAAATAGTTTTTGCTTGTAGGCCTAGCTATATGATATGCAGTTTTCGTGTGCATATGATATGGCTACTGTAATACAGCCTACGCACGCACTCCACATCCCTAATCCCAAGAGATTTGCAGTGCGTAGCATATGCACGCAAAAAAAAAAAAATATATATATATATTTTGGCGTAGGCCTATACATAGCACGAGAAATTAAAGTCGTGGTATAGATAGTCTACGCACTTTCGACATCGTGTTGCAATGCCATGCCAGAAGTAAACTGATAATATTGTGTGAGCGTCGTGGCGGCATCATCACTGGATTTGTTCCTCAGGGAAATAACTTAATACACTGTCATTAGTCATACAGATAATATGACATCATTCGAAAGAGTAAAATGTATATTTTTATTTGTGTACATTAAAAATGACTACAAATCATGTCATGCCTTTGAAAAATAAAGAAAACATGCTTTAGCGCGTCTCGGTCTCTTTGAACATCTTTCTGGCGCACACCAAAAATTTACCAAAATACAGCAATAAACGCCTTCATTTCTTCTTAAATTCAATAAAGTCGAATCAATGGCATTCAGATGTGCGCTTCCTAAGATTCCATGTCCATGTGCTCTTTCTACATGACTGCATTTTCTGCTAATTTGTTCAACAACCTCCGACATGTTGCACCTTAATTCTTTCTCCTCTTCTCCTTCCGTTTCCTGTCATCTCCCCTTAATATGCAGTTGGTTCATTAATATTCAACATATTATTTGCATACTGATTATTTAAATAGTACTAGTATCTATTAAGGTAAGGATATCTTTGATCTAAAATGTTACTAGTAACTAAAAAATAAGCACTAGTTCTATTTTTTCTTAACAAGTTGGGTATAATTAAATACTAGACACTATTGGAATAAGCACTAGTATCTAATAAATAAGGACTAGTATCTAATGAATAAGTACTAGTATCTAAAGAAAAGGCACTAGTACCTAAAGAATAAGCACTAGTATCTAAAGAAAAGGCACTAGTACCTAAAGAATAAGCACTAGTAGCTAATGAATAAGTACTAGTACTTAATGGAATAGATACTAGTATCTAAAAAATAAGCACTAGTAGCCTGAAAATAGAGACTAGTAGGTTAAAATTATTAAATGTTAAAACGGCTTGCCATAGGCACCTTTAGAAGACACAAGAAGACATGGATGTGCAGTTTTTGGGAGAGTTTCTCTCAGTCAAATTTTATTAGAGAAAGTATCCCTACATATTAGCTCACATTAAAAATCTCTTTTAGCTGTGGCATTGCAGTTAGAGCACATTTTCCAGACATGCCAAGCTGTGCTGCTCATAGGAGTTTAAATCAAGCCATGGTACATTTTTTTTAATACTTTTTGCCGCACTCGATAATATTGTGTTAATTGCAGAATGAAAATGTACTGGCCATGAATGTTGCATGCTGTCATTATATTTAAAAGGGGACATTTCAAATACTAAGAAATTCTGATGTAATTTTTATCCTATTCAACTCTTCAATCAAATTATTATCCTGATAATATAATTGGGTGATACTTTGCAATAATGTTTTATTTGTTAACATTAGTTAGCACAATAGTTAACATAAACTAACATTGAATAATTTTATTAGATTTCTTAATATAAGTTCATGTTAATTTCAACATCTAAATACAAAAATAAATTGTTTATGTTAACATTATTATGAACTAACATGATCTAACTATGAACTATTGGATCTTTATAAATCAACATTAAAGATTAGTAAATGCTTTAAAAATACAGTACATTGTTTATTGTTACAGTAGTTTGTGATATCGAATGCATTTAAAATGCATACAAATAGAAAATGATTGTAAAGTGTTCCCATAATTTGCAATGAGAAAATAAATTGCAGTAGAGTACAACAGGGCTATAGGCACAACTAAAGGTATAGTTCACCTGAATATGAGAATTCTCTCATCATTTACTCACTCTCATTCCATCCCAGATGTGTATGACTTTCTTTCTTCTGCAGAACACAGACAAAGATTTTTAGAAGAATATCTCAGCTCTGTAGGTCCATACAATGCAAGGGAATGATGATGAGGTCTTTGAAACTCAAAATCCAGCATAAACATAATCCATAAGACTCCAGTGGTTTAATCAATCTCTTCTGAAGCGATCCAGTTGAATTTGGGTGAGAACAGACCAAATTGTAACTCCTTTTTCACTGTATATCTTGACACCAGTCTCCTTGGTGTACATGATTTCAAGCTCTATTACACTTCCAGCATCATCAGGCACTCTGCGCATGCATCAAGCAATAAGAAGTGTAATTGAGCTTGAAATCGTAAAATCTATTTTTGTAAAAAAGGTGGTGAGGGACGGGGTAAAAGACCCACAGGGGGTTTAAAGCGATATTGTGTAAATATAGGAACAATAGTTATAGTGAAACATTTTTCAACTTGAGCAAATACTTGAGACAAGAAGATGCTTTTTTGAGTAACAAATTAAAATGATACTTATTAGAAATAACCGCTTCAAAAAATAAGGTTAACCGTTTTCTGTTAATTTCAGTTAATTTCACATTTGGCATTTCATGACATCAAGTATTATAAACAAACAAACCTCCATTGTGATTGGATCAGTCAATATGAGCCCAATTTGAACATTTTCCAAAACAAATCTATTCGCACCCCTTAAAAAAACTATGTGTTTTATGGGGGCCTTTAGCCCCTACAACAGGGGCTTTTTACCCCAAAAATATTTTACTTATTGGACCGTTATTTAAAAAGCTTTTGATTTAATCCCCTTGAACAAAACTGAAAATGATCATATTTGTCTCAAAATAAATGTGATAATTTTAGGGATTCACATTAGCTACATAAAGGTGCAACATTTTAAAAATGATTAAGTATTAGATCAAATTACCTAAGAATGAATCTTTAGACATTTCACGCAATGATCTAATGAATCAGGAATAGTTTGCGGTGTATAGTAAGAAAGTAATTTGGTAGCAGTTGTTGTCGTTTAGTGTTTTGTGAGAAAATAAAATCAAAATGCCTTTTGCCTCGTTGTACCCTAAATTTAGAAAAATGCAAAATATAAGTATTTTCCCTTGTGAACTTTTGAATCCCACTGTATCTCAATGCACCAAAAGCTTTTCTTTCTAAAGGACAGGTTTTATTCTGTACATTGTGGCAACATTACTCTACAGAGAGTTCTCTGTCAAACTAACCTCAAATCAAAGAAATTATAGATTAGAAGATTCTTTATAAATCTTTTTTATTCCCAGTCAATCAGTTCCACCTGCCTGAGAAGTATCAGGAAACAAAGAGCTCAAACAGCATTGATTTATTTGTGCTGTCTTCTCTGATCACTCAGAATTATTTAAAATGTTCTCTGTTGTCTGATTTATTTATGACTGAATGGATTAAAATAAAATCAAAGGTTAAGGATTGTTGTTTATTAGGGGCATAGGTTAAAGTCTGAGTAATACATTTCAGAATGATACTCCGCTGATTTCATTTTGTGCTATGGGACTTATCAAAAGATTCCCTAGATTGTGTTTGAATCACACATTCAGATATGCAGCAGGGAGTTGGTGTGTGTGTGTGTGTGTGTGTGTGTGTGTGTGTGTGTGTGTGTGTGTGTGTGTATGTCTGTGTAGTAAGACTGTGGGGGCATGTCATAGTGTATTTGCTGTTTGTTGTCACACGATGATGTTCCAAGCTGGATCAATATCCAATCAGACCCACATTTCTCACCTACCCAGAATTCCCTCTTGCTGTTGGAGAGCAGCATCCAAAAGATGTGGAGAAACAAACTAGATGAAAACAGCTATCTCTAAACAGCTACAAAGTCTCAAAATATTCCCCCTTATTATACTATATTGTTATATGTTTCTACTGCTGTTCTAAAATTTATTCGAAGACCTACTTAATGTTGTCATTTACTAAAGTCTAATATTTCAATGGTTTCTACAGTCAGACCATACAGATACATAGATGTCAGGTAACATAAAAAGGAGCATGTGTTTTTAAAATCTGTTTTTATTCAAGTCAAAAATATTCTTTTTAAGGTTTAGTTCAGGTAGAAATTGTTTCTTAAGGTAACAAAGAAAGCATATTTCCACTTTTGATGAATAGACCCAAATTCAATCTTTTTATTCAACAATCTCTCCACCTCCATCCACCATAGTTCCCATAACACCTATAACGGTCAACTCACGCACTGATGATAATTAAAAAAAATAAGGATAGCACATTAAAGCAGCATTTATCAGCGCACTGTCAGCTGTGCATCAGAATCAATATGGCCACATTTTTACCTGAATATTGCATTTCAGTGCATGATACATTGTTTACAGCAAGTGTAATTTATGTAAACACATTTAACATATCATACTAAGTGATTTTAAAATCATACCAATTTTGTCATCATTCATATCACCCTGCAGCTCTCACCTGGTTGCCCACCAAAGCTAAGCAGGGTGGAGCCTGACGTTAAACTGACCGAGACGTTAAACTGAGGTCCTGACTCTCTGTGGTCATTAAAAATCCCAGGGCAATTCTCATAAAGAGTAGGGGTGTACACCAGTGTCCTGGCCAAATTCCCCCATTGACCCTTAGCGATCATGGCCTTCTAATAATACCCATTCCTGAATACACATTCAATTCAGGTCTTGGTGTCTTCATTAACGAGCTGATGAGTTGAATCAGGGGTGTTTGATTAGGGAGATATCCAAAATGTGTAGTGATGGGGGACCTCCAGGAACAGGGTTTGGAACCACTGCTTTAGGGAACACTAATAGAAAAGCTGACTATGCCATCCTGTTATTAACAGGGAAATACTAACCCAATCAAAAATATTAAGGCCACAAAAATTCATGGTTCCAAAACAAAAGGGCAATGGATGTGGATACCAAAGTACAAAACACAATATTTATCAGAAAGACATTGACCACTCATTCCATCATTTAAAAGTGCATTAAAATGATCACAGACAATATGCTGCATGATTCACCATAGGCTTCACACTCAAGAGACAAAGCAAGCATATCTTTGCTTGTGCAACATCGAGGGGTGAGGCTTACCTGAATCAGCTAGGCTAGCCTAGCACAGCGATTCCCCTATAACAAGACACTTCACCCATAGGTATACACTCACAATGCAAAAGCACATAGGTGAATCAGTTGTGAATACATAGCACTCAGCACGTGACAGAGGCACCACCACCATTTAGTGGGGAACTGCTTGTCCCCCTAAACTGTGCCCTCAGCTCCTGAGAAAAGATAGAAGAGAAAATGAACAAAATAAAATGATCAGAATAAGCTTAACAAAAGCCAGACAATAACTCTGGACACAGGTCTTACAAACTCAAACAAGGGTTTTAACCCACAAAAAACAATGTTAGCAGTGAAGAGCAGTGGAGAGAGGTCATGTCTAGAAAGGATCCCTCTCTCATCAAGTTCTTGTGCATGTGCATTCTTTTATGATACTTTCGCCTGTGCTTTGCCACACATATGTGATAAAGAGCATTAATACATTCAATGATGTCAATAATATAACATTATTATTTTTTTTATGGAGTGACTATTTGCACTAGATGTAAATAGCACCTGTCCCACAGTGTGGCTATTTACACTCAAATAGTCTGATGGAAACAAAGAAATTAAAGACAACTTAGTCCTCAAGTGTCACTGCAATGGTTTAGTGTGTAAAGGCAGTATGGATATGGTTTTTTCTATGTGGACAACCTGGACTCTAATCTGCCTTTTGACCCAGTTTTCTCATCCTGTTATCCTACTCCACTCTTAATAATTGTATTTAATACTACTTACAATAATAAATCAAATTAATATAAAAGGTTGATTTTCACACAGTGATTTGGTCACAATGAAGGTCAGAGTTTAAAGTTTTGATCCAGGTAAAATTAACCATGCTTTTACTAGTAATGTTATAGTAACCATGTTTTTTAGGTTCTTTTTGCGGAAACCATAGTTTTAATGCAGTTAACTTTGGTGTTACTTCAGTAATATGGTGTTAACATTGGTTCTTTTTGTAAGGGAACGTTAGGTTTAGGATTGGGGATGGGGTGTGGTACTCTAAATAAACACAATAAACACACTGCAGTGATGCCCTGTTAGTACTTAATTAGGGATGCAAATAGCATCTATCGCTATTTGCACTTGGTCCAAATAGCCTTTGCCTTATAATTATTATTAAGAAATCCTGTTTTCTTCTTGAAATCTCTACTTGAATAGCATCACATGTTTCTAGGATACAGTAATATGTTGACAGAAGTTCATGTTAAGGCACATTTTAATTTAAATCTTACTGAGGTGTGTATGCAAAGTTTAATTAAAATATAAAGTTGCATACAGGCAGATTAAAACCCGGAGCCTCTAATACAAGGGGCAAATTAGTTCCTACTAAACCATCCAGTCAGACTCTTATCAACAGAGATGATTGATGTTCTTCTTGACTGACCAACAATATCTCATTACTGACAGTAGTAGATATGTCGCCCTTAGTCACAACGCGAAGGCTGAGGTTCTTTTCTCACAGATGTTTAATGCATTCATCGACATAGACACCAACACCGACATCAATACAGACACTGACATCAACACCGACATCAACACCGTAGAACTGAATAAAAAACGTATATGAAAGAAAACATCAAACATTGAGTTACATAAAAACACACATATGACTTTAGACTCGAAATAAAAAGAAAATAAATCTACATACCACTTTTGCCTGCTTGTGAGCTAAATGAGGGGTTTGTATCTTGAGGTTACTTCATCAGATGGCTTATCCTTGTAGAGAAAAACACCTTATTTCTTAGTGATGATAACATCATTAAATCTCTTCATTGGTATTGGTAATCAGAAATGACTATTTATCAAAACAGACAATTAAAAATAATCTTTTATGAATGTTCCTCATTGCTGTGCGACTTCTAATTAATGCAGTGTAAGAATCTCATGAGATTGACGTGAGAGGGAATTTGTAAGCAATTCCTGACCCACACTTATGGCACTTTTCCACTGCATGTTACGATTTGCATCGCCTCAACTCTACTCACTTTACTTTTCTGAGCTTGCATTTCCACTGCAGTTTAGTGCCTACTCAGCGTGGGTGGGATTATAGGCTCCTCTACTGTACCACTACTGCCGTGACATTATCTTAAGACACAAACTGACCAAAACCTTAACACAACCGCTAGCTGTTAGCTTCTAGCTCATTGTGCTGCATAAAGCAGTTGTTGCATGGTGATTTTACACAAGTGTAAAAGTTAAATTGGCCTGGTTGTTTTAGAAGCAAGCTTCGAGTAGCTGGTCAACTAAATAGAGTATAGAGTTAACGTAACAAAAGGTACCATCCTCCATCGTGGCTGAGTCTAGGGCACTCTCCCTCCCATTGTTCGCCGGTTTAGATACCGTCCATTTGGTCGAAACACTTCCACTTTTCCTTGATGGTTCTGTAGTCAATTTTACGTTTTTTTTTTTTTACTTTTTCCTACACTGTTGTTAGGTCCGGTGGTAGCTATTTGCGGCCAACAGCTGAGACACTTCCTGAGAGACGTTTTCGTTTCGTTCATCGCTAACAAGTGGACCATCTGCACCTCGTTTATTGATCATGGCATGATTTAGCGCACAGTCATTTCTTTTTTCACAATTTGAAAGTCGTGTGAACAAATGATACTGCTATCGCTGTTACTGACTTTAAAACTAGCAGGCTGATGTCGCATGTCGAAAATCCAGTGACGCTGGTAGTGACATTTCTCCCTGACCAATCAGTGATCTGCAGGATTTTGACATCACATTTAGTATCGGCTCGGCTTGCTTGGAACCTCAACCGAGGTGGTACTAAAAAAGTATCAGGTTCCAGGTACTATCCACAGTAGAAAACCCCAAACTGCCAGTGACAGATTTTTAGATGGAAACATACCAAAACTGAGCAGAAACAAAAAAAATAACAAACAAACTGCAAAACAAAACAAACAAAAGAGCAGAATCAGAAGTTCTGCCCTGCAGCTTCAATGCAGACAGATGCATTCTGGTGAGCAGTTTATTTCACATATAAAAAAGGACAAATAATTACAAAAAGCTAAAAACATTAAACCTGGCATGTGTTTTAGTCCCCATTGTATTGAATGATTTCACATAACAGAAATGTTGGAGCTACAGCCATGAATACGGCTGCAAATACACAGACAGCAAATGGAACAGGCAGACTGAAGGATGGCAGCAGTCGGCCAGCGAATCTCGATACGAGCCTCGACAAACAACCACTATCAGGTAAAGAGAAACTTACATTAGCATTGGGAACTAGAGCTAAGTGGTTAGCCTAACAACAACAACACATACCATTGGCATGAAAGCTTCAGTACCGGAAAGGGCGCATGTCTAGGTGGCACGTAGCTGCCCTAATATACTCCACGAACGCACCCTGATAGGCCACCAACACCCTCCCAATCCCGAAGTGGCACGATACCATTAAACCGACAGAAGCGCTTTTCTTGTCCACACTGTATAATGCAGGTCACATTACAGTTCAAATATATTATGCATAAAATGGAAAGTCACCATTATACACAATATAACAGAAATGACAAAACCAGGGGAATAATAAAAAGAAATGTGGCGAAGTGAGTGACGTTATCCTAATCACGTATAGGGCCAATGGGGTACCACCCTTAGCGTATATAGACTCGTTCTTTGTGCCTCCTGGGATGCGTCATTGTCGAAAGCCCGCCCCCTTGTTTTCATTCCAAGAGACCGCAGAGGTATGTGTTTCAGCTATGCAGCTGGTTGTTTTGATTGTAGCATTAAGTGATGTTGCATTATTTCTTTGTGTTTAGTGTGACCCTAGGCCATTGAGGCTGTGTGTGTTTTCGGAGTGATATCCACATTTAGGTAAGTTTTAATGTGGTATCGTTGTAACCTTTCGGGAAGTTTGTTTGAGTGATCTGCAATACGTTTTTAGTCTGGCAGGGCTTCCATCGGTGAGGCACCTTCTAATAGCCGTGTCGGGGTATCAGCTGTTGTGATTTGATTCACTAAAGGACTTATCGTATGACTTTTGGTGTGCCTGTGGTTACGTGTGTGCTGCCGATACTAAATCAGGGTGAGTACATTGTCTATTGTTTTTTGTAACTTTTTATTAAACGTTTTTAATTAGATTGTTAATAAATATTTGCATTTAGGAGTTCTCTCTGCTTGCATTAAAGCAAGGTTGAGCAGCTACTTTAACAACTTGCTGTCCGCATCCCTCAGCTCTGTGAGCCACGTCTGCTGCTTTAAGGGAATTAGAACTTTAATCACTGTAGTGATCCCATTTCGATCTGCTGTTCGGCACTCGAGTGGGTTTAAAAGGTCACTTTGTTTTATGATTTGGTTTCTGTTTATGTGTCTTTGTACGAATTTGGTTGGTTTCGATCACTAGTCCTTAGCGGCATGACCGTCGCTGTTTTATGACGGTGATGTAATGCGTGGTTTGATCGCCGCTAAATGATTCGGTCATTGGTGTAGTTTTATGACCGATCGTGTGACTTGTGTGATGTGACAATGTTGTCTTGAATGTGTAATTGCTTTGGTATCAATGGTTATTTTCTTTGTCTTTGTTCTAATGGATGATTGTTATTTTATAAATTGATTCTGTCGTTATTGTTTGGTTTTGTTCTTTTCTTTGTTTTCTTTTTTTTGTATTTCACAGGAGCTGAGTGTCCCTGGAAGTGGGTTGGTGGTTGTAGCTGCACAGGCTTCAATTTAATTAGGGGTTAGTAGTATTGTGTTATCTTTGATCACTATTTGTAGTGAGTGTGATTTTCAACTTGTGTGTTGTTTGCTGTATACAGCTATAGCTAGCCTGCTTTTTCGGGGGTCTCAGCTCCGGCAGTGATCTACACTCTGTATTCTTTTGGTTTTGTTTTCATTTGTGGAGTAAGAATTTATTGTTTTGTTTAATGGTTTTCTTTAATAAAAATTGTTTGTTTAAACGTGAACTCACGCCTCCTGCCTCTCCTGAGCAAACGGACTTGTGTCCTGTTTATTAGAGTATTTTCCCCGGTAATTCGGGGTGGCGTAGTCACTATTAGGCGAGCCACGTTTTGCTACAGAAAGAAGTCTATCTCATGACAGACAGACAGACAGACAGACAGACAGACAGACAGACAGACAGACAGATAGATAGATAGATAGATAGATAGATAGATAGATAGATAGATAGATAGATAGATAGATAGATAGATAGATATTATCCACCCCTCTGGGGTCAGACCCCAGCATCAGGACCTCTTATGCAGAGGGTTTTTTGAAGGGGACATGAGCGAGTAATGAGAAATTCTCTGCAGAATAATGAAGGATGACAGAAACACTAATCACTCTCATACTGATTGATCTGCATGCTAGTGTGATAAATTAGTAACTTCACCCTCTTTCTCGTTCGGACGTATTCTAATCACTCTCGCTAATTAAAAGCTATTGACGAACAAAGCAAGGGCCGTTCAGCTCTGAGGGGCGACAGAGCTGAACTCTCAGTGACACAGTAACTTTGTCTGTCTCGCCTCTGTCAGGTGCCTTGAGTTTGCATGTCAATCTGGATGGCGGAGGATGAATCTCAGTTGCCAGTACCGCCGCTCCCTACATGCATATTACGCAGTCTGCAAAGGGCACCAACTCCCTAGGGGACACCATCTTACCCTAGGAGGGCACCAGAAAGTCCTGCCCTTACTCACACATTATACGTTATTCAAGGCCCGAAAGCAGTTGCGGAAGACAGATGATCACTTCACGCAAATGGAAGGTTGATGGAGGTTCAGGGAGTTGGTGCCTTACACAGAGTGTATAATATGCATAAATGGAGCAGTGGTACTGCTTGTTTTCAGAAACATTGAGATGCAGCTGAAGGGAATAGAATGCAGGTGTCTTGGAATTTTTTAAAGTCTGACTTCATTTAACTTGACACATCATCTTAAAAATACTTTACAGAAAACTCACAGAAAAAAAACATTGAGACATATCACACCGGTCAAATACATCTGTCTAGTTTACAAAGAAAAACTATTTAAAAAACACTGCAATCTGAAAAGAACATTCAGTTCCTTTTAAGGAGATCCAGTATGATGATGTTTGTTGAGCCTTACCAATTGGGCTGTGAAAAAAAGGTTAGGAATCACGGTTCTGAAGGATTAACAAAAAATGTAACTGTCATCACACTGACATCCTTCACACACATATATCCTCATAATTCATTTAATTTTGTTATTTTTCAGATGCTTTTATCCAAAGCGATTTACAAATGAGGAACATAACAAGAAATTTGTTATACAAAGTCAGCAATATCTGCAGTAAGCACCATTATTGTGGACAGGTTAAGTGCTTGCATAAGAGATGTGTTTTCAGCTGTTTCTTGAATGTTGAGATGGTTTCAGCAGATCATGTGGAGGTTGGAAGCTCACTCCACCACAGATGAACAGAGAAAGTGAATGTCATGAAATTGACTTTGTGCCTCGTTGCGATGGACCTACCAGGTGCTGCACGTTCATTGACAACAGAGAGTGAGTGGGGACCTAGACCTGGAGGAGTGAGTTGAAGAGGGTGCTGTTCCATTGGCTGTCGTGAAGGCCGAAGCCGAAGCCGAAGCCTTAACTTGTATGCAGGCTGTTACAGGTAGCAAGTAGATTGAAATCAAGAGGAGGTGAGGTGTGGTTGATTGAAAACCAGACATGCCACCGTGTTCTGAAACTGGCTAGTTGGGAGGCTGGACAACAGAGCGTTGCAGTAGTCCAGTCTTAAAATTACAAGAGTTTGGTCCAGGAGCTGCACATCATATTCAGACCGGAAAGGTTTGATTTTCTTAATGTTGTTAAGTGGAACCTGCAAGACCGGGTGGTGAAGTTAAGCTGGTCATCAACCATTACTTCCAGGTTGAACATTTCTTTCCATGAGGAAAGAAATCTAGACTCACAACTTAATCTGATCACTGTATGTGTGTGTGTGTGTGTGTGTGTGTGTGTGTGTGTGTGTATAAGTTCTGTTTAGAGGCCCACCCACTCCTTACACACGCTGCTCTCACTAGGGAATTTCTGTTAATTAATGCTACATTGAAAAAATTAATTTAGCTGCAGGGTAGCTAATCAATAATCATGTCCAAATTCCATTAAACATCACTTTCAGTCTCTTCCTACCCCCCTCTCTCTCACACTTTCTGGACTCACAAAGTGATTTTCTTCCAAATTAATCATAAAACCCTAAAACCCTTTTACATCCACTACTGCAGGTCAATTGAATCAATAGACTCATTATTGGAGGGCAAACTCACAAAACACACTTCTTCTCTCTACGTTTGATGATGCCAAAGTAAGTAGCAGCACAGTCTTCAAAGAGAGTAAGCTTACCACCTCCAATGGCTCAAACAGGGAACCCGTAAGCACGCTTAACACCAGTGCTAAGTTCCAGACCACAGTGGTAGAGGGACGAGAGGTGCTTAGCCATCTCACACCAAGCAACATATTTTCTGACCAGAGGGTGTTTGCCAAGAGACAAGCCTTCAAAGTGGTAATGAGTGGCCACTGTGGCAGCAACGTATACTTTGAACATGGATGGAGTGAATCCTGCATAATCATGCAAAAAGCAGAGTATCATCTGAACAGGGCAATGCGTTGGGTCCTCACCCCATGAGGAACATAAATTAGCAAAAAGTCACCACTTTATGGCATATAGATGCCTCGTTGATGGGCCCCTGGCCTGTAGAATTGTGCCTAACAGAGGTAGCAACAACCTTACTGTGTCAGACAAGTCCCATTCAAGGGTCAGGCATGCAGTCACCACAGCTTTGTCTGAGATGCCAGATTGTGCTTTGTGCTTGCGAGAGCAGATCCGCCCTAAATAGAATTTCCCATGGGGAGCATCCGACAGCTCTACCACCTCCGGGAACCAGTGGCTGTTAAGCCATTTCGCCGCTACTAGTATCACTAGCTGCTTTTTCACTATCGGGCCAATGGCCTCAGACCGCAAGCTGAAAGACCAAAATCGATCTGCATTCCCACCATCGGACAAATAGTCCTGCAGCGTTGCCCTAAAATCTGCCCTTTATATGCCAGTCTGGTGCTTAAGTCACACACCCAATCCATTTCACAAGCAAGAGGGAAGCGCAAGCTGAGGTATCACACTCTAGAGGGATTAGCTAGCCCTTTAAATAAACATGGGTATGTAATATGTCTGCAATATTTTATTCCCGAACCTGTACTGTTGTGCGCTGGATACACAACTTGGCAAGTTCAGAGACAATATACTTAATCACATATTAATTCGGCAGCAATGTTAATTGCGTCATCAAAATCACTGCATAGGTTTTTATTTATTTATTTATTTTGTGTGTGTGTGTGTGTGTGTGTGTGTGTGTGCATGGGCGAAAATGTCATCAAAATGTTGGGGGGGACAATAAACATAACAATTCTCAAGAGCAATTTTTGAAGGGGACACCAAGGGGTTTTTTGTTGTTGCCCCGTTTGCATTTGTATTATTTTATTTCTTAAACAATTATTTTAAGAGTATATCATTATATTATTTACAATACACATATTTTAATGATATTTTAGGGGGGGACAACCCTCAGATAGCGCTTGCAGACTGTCACCATGTGAACAACCGCATCTCCCGCTGAAAGCGTTTATACGCGATCCTCCTATTTTGACATTAATTTCTTATTAGTAACTTATTAGTATCTATTTTTATGTTACTAGTACTTATTTTTAGTGACTAGTAACTATTGCATTAGATACTAGTACTTATTAATTAGTTATTAGTACTTATTTATTACACACTAATACTTATTCATTAGATACTAGTTATTATTCCATTAGATACTGGTACTTATACATTTGATACTAATACTTATTTGTTAGGTACTAGTACTTATTTAATAGACACTAGTACTTATTCATTAGGATGCAAATTATGTTCATTGAACACTACACACATGCCTTTAACACTTACAGACTGTCACCATGTCAACAACCACGTCTCCTGCTGAAAGTGTTTAAACCTGCTCCTATGGCAAGCCATTTTGACATTTATTCCTTAAAACTTACTACTATCTATTTTTATATTACTAATACTTATTTTTTTGTGACTAGTAACTATTCAATTAGATACTAGTACTTATTAATTTGATACTAGTACTTATTCATTAGGTACTAGTAATTATTCAATAGAAACTAGTACTTATTAAATAGATACTAGTACTTATTAATTAGACACAAGTACTTATTCATTAGACACAAGTACTTATTCGTTAGACACTATTAACTATTTCATTAGATACTAATACTTATTCATTAAGTACTAGTACTTATTCAATAGTTACTGGTAACTATTCCATTAGATACTAGTACTTATTCATTAGATACTAGTAATTATTCATTAGATACAAGTAACTATTCCGTTAGATACTAGTACTAATTAATTTGATACTAATACTCATTCATTACGTACTAGTACTTATTCAATAGATACGAGTACTTATTTATATAATTCTAGTACTTATTCATTAGATTCTAGTAACTTTCACATGGGGGGTACTAGTATCTTAAATTTGGATATTTCTCCACCAAAAAAAGGAACTAATAAGAATGTTCAAATTTACCATTGCAGAAACATGAGAACCTTTTAGCTATTAACATATTTGTGGTATTTTACATGGATTAACCACATCTATATAACTATATAAATTGAAATGGATTGTTTTAATATGATTATAGTTAACCTGCTCTAGCAATGTTAGCATAACATCAATGAAAACACAAAGAAAGAGAAAGTTGAATTTGGCTGTTTGTTTTATCAGTTATCATGTAAGATGAAGTAACCTGTTGGAATGAAGGGCAAGATGATGAAAATATGGATGTTATATCATTAAATTAATCATCAAATTAATCTTTACCCATCTCTGAACGGAGAACAGGAAGACACTTAAAAATAAAAGTTTCTATATTTGTGCAGGGATAAAGGGGTGCATTCAAACAAATATATATAAACACAACGTGGCATTTAAAAGACAACTATTAAAGTTCTAAAACTAATCTTTCCCAATGAGCCTTTTACATAAAATGTGCTATATAATTTTTTTTAAGAATTACTTTACATATTTTCATGGTTAAAGTTGCATTCATTGTCAAGTGATATTGTAGGATTTTTGATTATGTATTGAATAGAACCCCCCAAAAAGCAAATTGTGCTGCAGATTAGGGATGTGCGGAACGACTAATTTCACTGACATTGCAATTCACCATGTAAAAGTTACTCAATGTCCTGTTACTTAAAGATACAGGTCATTGTTGAAAATAATTAACAGGTAGGCTAAGCCAAATCTGCAAGAGAAAAAATATGAACTGAAAAGTTGTGCGTATTTCATATTAGATCAGTGTGCATTAGCCATTGATCTAATATGACAGCTGTTCGGTAAAGAACGTTAACCAATAACAGTTACTATGTAAAAAAAAAAAGTATTGGTTAATTTTTGTAAGGTTAAGGTTAGGTTAAGGGTCGATGGTGCTTCATAAAGAAAACACATTACTTTAATCTTTTATTCTTTATTTTTTATTGGAGCATGGCAAGAATAGGGAAACTAGAGCATGACATGACAATTAAATATAGTAAAACTTTGAAATAAAAGATACATATACAGAAAATTTTAAGATATGTAACAAGGATACAAATTGACAGATGGGAGCAGTAGTGCATTATTCAGGGCATGGCCTGGATCAAGTAAACACTGAAAGAAAAATATTTAATCAATGTTAATGTTACTTAATGAACACTACTTGTCTAATTACAAGTTGAAGGACCAAACATTTTCACACCCAATAATTCCCTAAATCTGCTTTAATTGTGTGGCTGTTCACACAAAACATGTTCTTGCATCCAAAACAGAAAGATGGATCAAAATGGAATGGAATTGAAAGCAGGGATCTTGATTTGCATTTTACAAAAGTTAAACCACTGTCTTAAAAACACAACACTCAAGAACTTTGAGAACCATTGGTCACATTCATTAAATATAAAACTGAAGTTCTAATGCATGTAAAATTATTATTTTTTTTTTTACCATTGTTAACATCATAACGGATTATTCTGTTCTGTGTAATGTATAAGGACCGGGTGGAAGAGCAATTCAATATGCAACGGTGCCCCCATTTATCACTAAATGATGGATGAGTTAATAATCAGTATCATAATTTCTACAAACGTTATTGAGAGTTCCATGAGAGGACAGCAGCGGCAACAACATCTGTAGCCTACAAGAATGCATCCATATAGTGTATAAAACCTGTCATGCTATTAATTATGATATGGGCTCAAATTCATGCTCCTGAAGAGTGCTGACCTCTAACACAGATTTGACCAACACTTAAAAAACTATGCTGAAGAAAAGCAAGAAAACGGCCCCAAACTACAATTTAATCATTTCAATGAAAAAAATGTTTTCTTATAATTCCATAAACATTTTTCTTTAATAATCATCTTATTACTGCTTGCATTTACCTCTTGACAACTGCACCCATGCCGGCTTGTACCTGATTCAGAGAGAGAGAGAGAGAGAGAAAATAGAGCCAAGAATACTTTTCATTTACATTAAGTATACAGTTTATCTACAATACAAAACTGAATTTAGAATAAAATATAACCAAGAATTTTTCAACTTACTTGCCGTTGTATAGGCCTACTTCATTATGGACTGAGCTCAACAACAAGCACTGACTGACTGAAAAAGTCAGAAGAGTTTATCAGTCATGTTAATCAAAACAACCCATTATATGGGTTGTACCGCAGTTGATCTGATTTTGAAGTCTAGCAATGCATCTGAAGTATTTGGTTTAGCAGCATCAAATAGACAGGCAAAGTCATAACCTCTGCTAATGCACCTGTATGGCTCTGTAGGGGGATACCACTCTACGGACAGAGCAGCGTGAGCACAAATCAGGTGTGTCACAGACCGGTCTCGAGCTCTTAAAAGCGCACCTCTGATCATTGCAGCACTACGAGAACAAGAAGCACGGCACCAGACGCAGACGCCATTTGAATTCAGCACAGAACACATGACCACCCTTGAATTTACTAACTGTACTTTAGGCATAAATAGATACCTGATATAGAAACCTGAAGTAGGGGAGAGCTGTGGCTTTGTGCAGGCTATTCATTGTCAAGTATTTAAATTACTGTTAAATTACTTTTATTGACATAATATTATAGTTTATCTTCTATTTATTTTAATTAGATCAGATACCATTGTTGGAGGGGGATTTTACGCTGTAATATGGTAATGTTACAATGTGCCCCGCACCTGTTACAACATACCCCGTAGGTGGGACATGTTGTAACATTTCACTTTCCTTTTTTCCAGGTAGATGGCGAAAAAAGTTCAAGCTGTATTCATAAAACAAAACCACAAATTTGTACCAGACATGTGTAAAATTATTGCGAAGAATCCCAAGTGCATTTACACAAACTTAAAAAAACCAAAAGTGTTAGTCTCTCCCTAACGACCTATTGTTTTTTTACTATTCTTTTTTTTCCCCCGCACAGATTAATTTGCGAAGATGAAGGTATGAATGTAGAATGTAAATATATGGTAGGTAGGCTAAAGACTCCCTTACATACGAAACACAACCAGATACAGTACACTTTTACCAGTTTTGAAATGACTCCATAGTTTTTTAGGACAAACCCGCCACAGCACTTGCCATATGACAGGCCAGCTGTTTGCTCATACATTTATTGTCTTAAATGGATAAAGGGCAAGAACACAATGATACATAAAATCAATTTATTACTATTTTCCAACACATTAGGTTCCAAATAATACTTTTTCGTTTTTCTCCATATATAGCTTTTACTTTCAATTTTACAGCTTGTAGAAATCATGATTGAAAAGATGACATTTGCCTCGATGCTTCTCAGTGCAATGCAAATAATGTGTATATTACTACTATATTTTATTTGTAAAGTTTAAAAAGTGCTTCAGGTATACAGAAAAAAACTGCGGTGCTGGTCCAAAAAAAGAAAAGAAAAACACCAACATATAAATGGCCTAACAAATGAATAGCCTAATATTTTATGATTGTAATAAACGCAAATGTCTGAAGAAATTAAACCTTGATGGTGTAATTTTCTTTATTTTTAGCCCGTTTAGAATCAAACTAAATTACAAACGCAATGACTGAATTGAATGCACAACTTAATAATATTGCAATGCACCTTAATATCAAGATTATTATTTTATTTTACAATTAGCACTTTCACTTTCAATCTTTATTGTCCTTGGGAGGCATTTCAGTTGGTAGACAGCAGCCAATAACACAAAAACAATTAACATCAAATAAAACAAAAATGATCTTATGAGCTATTTATAAAAGTAGGCTGTAATTGGTCTATCATGCAAATTTCCCTACCAGGGAGCTACTCCCCTTCTGCGCAGACGATTAGATTATCTGTCAGTTTAGTTGTACCATACCGTTGTACCGGGCTTTATCGAGAGAAAATATGTGGTCATCAGTAAACTCAAAACACTATACATTAGATCTCACATTGTGATGTCACTTTAGTCTTTATATGATTATCCCGGAATGTGTGTAAATGTGAGCACAGATTACGGGAAAGCACTTGCAGTGTAAATGAACAAATTTTGCAGTCCCAGAACAACTTTTCCTGGGATTAATGCAGGGATTTCTGTGTAAAAGGAGTTAGAAGTCCTCAGGAGGAGGGGGTTTGGAAGCTACTTTTATTAAAATGCTTCACGAATTACTCTTAGATGAAATTTTTAGGAGTCCTAATTTTAGGAGTGATATGCCCCTAATTTTTATGAGTTGCTCCTAAATTTCCATGTTAGGAGCTACTTTTAGTCTTAGGAGCTACTCCTGTTCTTCTATCAGACTCGCATTGTGTGACAGTAAATGAGAAATGTATATTCTGATTAATCATGTTTCTCCAAATTCTTTGTTTTCCGATGAGAGACAAATAACTCTGTAATAGCTGGGTAAATGCATTTTAAGCCCTCTATACCAGCACTGCTTAATAATGTGACTCTTAAAAAATGATTCTTTCTCATTTGGTGCCAGGGATCAGGAGCTGTGTCCTCTCTGCAATTGTATGTTCCACTTCAAGAAATTTGCAGTTAAATTAACCATAGAAATAACCTCAGCTTCACCTCTCCCGCTCTTCCTCCAAATGAGGAAAAAAGACTCTGAGAAGGGATGTGCTAAAGAACAACTAATTTCAATAGCCTATGTGCAAGTGTTTTCAAATATGTGATATTTATGAAAGCTTATTACCATAATCATCATGGAAAACTCAAGAGTCATTTCAACTCATTGATGGTATACCAATAATAGAAAATAGTCTCATTATAATAAATTTTTCAAATGAGACAAAATGTTGACACACACACACACACACACACACACACACACACACACACACACGTTGTGTTTCCATGTTTTATGGGGACTTTCCATAGACATAATGGTTTTTATACTGTACAAACTTTATATTCTATCCCCTAAACCTAACCCTACCCCTAAACCTAACCCTCACAGAAAACTTTCTGCATTTTTACATTTTCAAAAAAACATAATTTAGTATGATTTATAAGCTGTTTTCCTCATGGGGACCGACAAAATGTCCCCACAAGGTCAAAAATTTCGGGTTTTACTATCCTTATGGGGACATTTGGTCCCCACAAAGTGATAAATACACGCTCACACACACACACACACACACACACACACACACACACACACACACACACACACACACACACACACCAGTGAATTTCACATCTCTGTTACTGAGATGAGAAAAAAAACTGTCAGTTAGCAGGTAACAAACAGGTCACACATGTTTGACACGTTCACACACAGTCTGTAATTGAAAGTGAAGCACACATTGCCGTTTTTAAAATAGAAGTTGGGTGTAATTAAAAAGGTTTAACCTTTGTCATAATCAATGTCATAAATGTCATTGTCAATGTCATAAAATGGAAATGATCAGTATTACTAACAGATTTGGATTGCACTGAATTGCTCATCTTGGACACTCATTTGAAAGATTTACATAGCATTGAATAGTCTATTCTATTATCATAAGGAATACATTTTTCAGTGTTTTACAAGCTATGGATGGTTTAAATAAAATTTCCATTCAGGTGTCTTTTTTGTCTGAAAATTATTATATTTGGCAATTTTTATATATTTTTTCCAATACAAATTATATTCTCAACATAATGCTATGTTTGATTGAAGAGTTAAATTAAGAAATTACCATGAATTTCAGAATTTCTTAGTATTTGGAACCAGAGGCATACAGGCAGTGCAGGGTGGGTATAGCCGCACTGGGGGCCAAGGGTGAAAATGGCTGAGGGGGAAAGAGGAAGGAGAAAACGTCCAGGGAGGACATTGTGCACTGTGATCCGTAAGATGCAAGTTACGCCACTGATGTCACTCTTTTACTTTAAAGCAATAGTTCACCCCAAATTTAAAATTCTCTCATCAACTCCTCACCCTCATGCAAACAAAGATTTTTAGAAAAATATATCAGGGCCTGTATTCACAAAGACTTTTATCTTATCACTAGGAGTTCTCCAAAGGGTTCCTAGCAATAAGTTTTTGCACAATACCAATTCACAAAATTGCTTAGAGCAAGTTTTACCAAGGAAATATTAAGATAAAAGTATAAGGCGGAGTTGACATCGTTGCTATGAATGACATCACGTTTTATTGGCACACTCTTTTAAATCTCTCTCAGTGATTGGTAGACAGGGAACCACTATTTGTCAGCTAAGACAGACAACAAAATATATACATACATACAGTGGATGGGTGGATGGATGGATGGATGGATTTTTTTTATTGGTTGATGAACATTTCTTCATCCTGTGTTGAGTGTGCATCTCGTCAACAGCATCAACACACCATAGCCCAGCAATTGCCATGTTTCGCCGTGAAAGCCCCCTTTATTCTATGCAGCAAGAGCTCATCCACAAGAAAAAATATGCTATGAAATGTCAGACGATGTGTGGTATGGAGAGAGAATTTATATAGTTTGGTAGATGATTCTACTGACGGATGACAGAAATTCCCAATTCGTCTGCACTACACAGTTTTTGGGAGGTAACTGCATCTCTAACTAAGTTTACAATAATAAAAACACCCTGGCGATTCAGGCGATACCTTTTTTAAAGGTCAATGTCAACATTATAATATTAATATACATCGATTTAATTGTGATTCAGGCGATACCTTTTAAGCGTGTCAATGTCATAATAATATTCTAATATAATGTTTTTAATGTGGATTGACAACAGCAGACATGCTTAGGATCGTTTGTGAGTCACTCTTAAGGTGCGTACACACTGCCAGCGACATCGCGCGCGACAGCAACTCAATACCATTCATTTTCAATGCGAGCACAGCGACTTCCGGCGACACGAGCTGTCGCGACCGTTGGCGCTAGATGTGGGCGTGTCCAGCGACGCGACAAAGTTGAGAAAAGTTCAACTTTGGAGCGACTAACGGAAGCGACAGCCAATAGGAGAGACGACGGGAGAGCTCACGTGATCCTTCTCTCTCTCTCAGCTCCTGCAGTAACGGAAAGATGGATGAAAGGCTAATTCTTGCTGTTAGAAATGTTCCAGTGCTCTATGATATGTCTCTTCCCACGTTCAAGGACATTTTTAAGAAAAATACTGCGTGGAAAGGTGTATCTGAGATCGCGGGGATTTTATGGACCCAGACAGACCGGCATTTGCATTTTCGCCGCAGATAAACAGCCGCTATGGCAAACAGCACGCCTTGTTTCTCATTCATCTTTGATATAAAGCATTTTATGTACTGATTCCATTTATATTTAGTCTTTTCCCTCCAAAATGTTTGTTTTTAGTGGCAAAAAAAGAGATTCGCTGTCAACAGCAATGGAATGACATCCGTGAATGTCATTTATAAACGTTACTAGGCAACCAGTAGTGAGAACACCCACTAGCGACTTCACCGCCAGCCACTGGCGACTTGCAGCGATAAAGTTGCTGGCAGTGTGTACGCAGCTTTAAGGATTTAGAAGTCCTCAGGATGACTTCCAAGCTGTCGTGGGTTGAGAAGCTATTTTTAGCATTAAAGTGCTTCATGAATTACTCTTAAATACAATTTTTATGAGTCCTAAAATTAGGAGTGACACGTCGCTAATTTTAAAGAGTTGCTCCTAAATTTCTGGGATAGGAGCTACTTTTAGCCTTAAGATTTTTTGTGAATATGGGCCCAGCTCTGTAGGTCCATACAATGCAAGTGAATGGTGACCAGACCTTTGAAGTTCCAAAAATCACATAAAGACCACATAAAAGTAATCCATTAATCTTCAGTGGTTTAATCCATATCTTCAGCAGCGATATGAAAAGTGTGGGTAAAAAACATTTGCTCCAATATCACTTTATTTTACATTTTGAAAGTGAAAGTGGAGATTTACTGCACAAATATGTAATTTCTAATCATTTTACATAACAATATTTCTTTGTTTTACATTTTCAAATCCTAAAACTTTCTGTTTATTTCAGGTTTAAATTAAATTTTAAATCCAGGTTTTCAGCCTAGACTCTGAACCCCATTACAGGCTATGTAACATTTACCAGCTGCAGAGTTCTGTTGTGTTGTGAAAATGCTCCACTGGGATGTTATATTTCCATCTGTCTTGAAGGAAATTATTATTGAAAGGAGAAAATCCCAGAGCAAGCAGAGGTCAGCATCCCAGACAGCAGTCTGATCTCAAGGCTAGACATGCAGATGAGAGAGAGAGAGAGAGAGAGAGAGAGAGAGAGAGAGAGAGAGAGAGAGAGAGAGAGAGAGAGAGAGAGCGATATCTGGGCATCACAAAGATAAATGTAATCCATGCTGACCATAACACCACTCTGCTGTCTTTATTTCCTCTTATTTCACCCAATTTCATCCCTCCTTCACGGTTATTAAAAAGAGCCTCAGAGCCACTAACATAGACTCTCAGACTCTTACACAAACTCTCAGACACGAAACAAACTTGTGTCCTCGGGGAGCATCTCTATCTCATTTCGAGCACACACTCTAAAGAAGGACAGATGATTCATCCTCATGAGAGGCAATGTGTTTGTGTGAGGGAGGCTGAACGTTTGATTGATTAAGTTTGAGTGTGTGAGACAAAAGGAGGAAGAAAGAGAATTAAAGACTTTGCACGTATGCATGTGTACATATGTTAGTGTGATTTGTGTGTTTGAGTACATTTTATGTACATTGTGTTTAGTTTGTGCACAAATAGGCTCATCTTGTGACTTGTTTGTGTGTGGCAGTTGAGGCCTCATTCAGCAGTTAAAGAAATAATTCACCTAAAAATGGAAATTCTGTTCAGAATGTTGAGGTGCAGTCTAGCGCTTTTACCTTTAGTTCTGTCCCTATGGCGGCATTTTAATGCCATTAATCAGAGCGCATTATTGATGCTCGCCCCCACGATAGATTACAGTCGCACATGGAAATGGTAAGAACCCCCAAGCTCTAAAAAAAAAAAACATGTGCACATGACATCTCCAGCGCATGCAAAACAAGCTCTCTTGCACGAGAGTTTGCGACTTACCGTGTGAAAAATATCCTTTTGCTGCCTTTGATCGTGCTAAGACTAAGTTTGCCAGTCGTGGGGCGGGCTCTTGGCGTTTTCACTGTAACCTCAAATATCACTGGTTATTCCCTTTTCCCAGAAGTTAGTATTCTATCACTAACTTCCTGTTATTAGGAAGAACAAACTCATTCATTCCTCGTGAGAGACATGCTTTCATCAACTGACCCTCTGTATGTGAGCCATTATTATTTTATATGTTGTTAATAATTCGGTGCTCTGATTCATGTCATTTAAATGCCATTATGTGTCCCCACTTTGTCCACATTAATGATACTGTTAATGAGCAGGCATGTAAAAACGCACAAGCTGGCTACTCCCATAGAGAAAAATATAATGAACCAACAAACAATATCATAATGGTTTTTCCTAACCGAACCATAAAGTGTAACCCCTTACCCAACCCCTAAACGAAAAGGAAAACAACTTTTGTGTGAGTAATGAGATGAGGGAAGCTTATTACATGTTATTGACGTAAATTAGTTAACTACATAAAAAAAAATATGGAATGTGAAGCCAAATTTGTTCTCAAACATATTCTATCTTAAAATAAAGTGTTGGATAGGGGGCTAGCTAAAATGTGATGCCCATATCAATTTAAAATTCTGTTTGTTTTTGGTTGGTATCTATATGAATGAAAGTAATACCTTTATGTATTAGCCATATTGTATGAACTCACAGAAATTAGGCATAAATAAACTACAGCTTTGATCCTCTTGAGTCAGCATGAAGATAATAATCTTTCCAATGGGAAAATTACCATAGTTTATTCATGAATGACCAATATGGGGACACAACAGGATAAATGAAGGAGAAAATGAACAAATTAGCATGTAAATGTCATACGATGTCATTAGAGTTAAAAGTGGGTTAAATAAAAAAGACCATTGGGCAGTCTGTCAGACAAACGGCTGTCTACACCAAATCACATTAGGTTTTATTTAATGGGCTTAATAAAATGAGCATATGATCATAGTTATTATAGATATGCACAGAAAGTGCTTTGGTATGTAAGGCGCGAGAGAAAGCAGAGTTAGATTAATGTGTTCTAGTGTATTCATAAAAGCAGACTGCCTTCCCTGCTCAAAGCCCAATACATATCTTCCAACTATATGGCAGCAAATGGCACATCATTCAGGAAAAGTGACAGATGCCCCCACACTGAGTTCTGAAACATTCTCCCGAGTTCTGAGTTCCACCTCGGGTCAATCTTCAAAATGTGATTACAGCTCAGGATAACTAAGCCTGCCAACGCTCTTATTCAGCCAACATATATACTGATAACCCATGAGAGCACTCTGTCTCATCTTTACCTTCCCAGCTTCCTCATTCTCACTTTCATTTTCTTTCTTTACCCATTTATCAGACATCTACAGGAAAGAAGCACAGTTACAGTCTCTGCAGCCTAACAGAAAATAAATCTCCTCAATTAACAGCTGTAGACAAAGTTCTCTTCCCCAGGTGATTCATTTATATTTGGCTCTGTAAATCGAGAGGAGCTCTGAACTAAAGGGATAGTTCTCCCAATGAAAAACCTGGCATCATTTACTCAGCCTCATGTTGATTGAAATCCATATGACCTTTTTTCTTCCTAGGAACATCATAGGAGAACTTTAGCAGAATGTCTGAGCTTCTTTTTCCATTCAATGAAAGTAGATGGGGACTAGGGGCTGTCAAACTCCAAAAAGGACAAAAAACACCATAAATACATATAAATGTATATCTACCGGAATACCATATAACTATACACTATAGTCCAAGTCTTTTAAAACCATAGCTTTGTGTGAGGAGCAGACTGAGATATTCATTGTTTAGAAAAAACAGCTCATTCTGCTATTAATACCTCATTGTATTATGTTGTATTCCACAACAGAAAGAAAATGGGGAAGTTTAGAACAACATGAGGGTAAGTAAATGATTACAAAACTTTTATTTTTCGATGAGCTATTCCTTAAAAAATAGAAAACACTTGAGTTTTGTGGTTTGTTTGGCTCAGTGTTTAAGACAATTCCCTTAAAAGGACACCAAAACTAAACAAGTCAAAACAGAACGACGACTGGAAAATAGCCTGGATCTGTAGCCCGCACACAAATAAGGATGAAGAGAGCGAAACTAAAGAAGGAAAGATGAGATGGATGAGTGGACAGCTGAATTGGGCTTCACAGCAGGATCCAATTTACAGCCCAGTGAGAGAAACCCATCTCTATTTCACACCTCTGAACCCTGCATTTGCTTCAGTTCAGCTATCACCTGCCCGCTGAACCCAGAACAGCATACTGTTTCCTCCTACAGTAAGTAAAAGAGTAGAAAGCTGATCCTGGATCCATGTTTATGTTACTACTGTAGCAAGAACAGGCAGGAAACATGCACAGCAGAAAAGAGCAGAGTGTATCTATGGTATAATTTGAACTGAAACAGCAAAACCTGACAATTTTCCCATATACATCCTGTTATACTCCACCCAGCTCCACTCCACACTCTTTTTGTCTGCATTGATTTGATTCAGGCTATATAAATCGGGCTGTTTTGTAATTTCATAGATGGTCCCTGAAAGGATGGGCTGACCTTGTTTTTAGATCTATAAAACAGCACTCAAACATTAAGTACCGGTACATAGCAAAAAATAAAATTAGAAAAAATAAATAATGTCCTTGTTCCTTTGATCCTATTACACTAAACAACAGAATACCACAGTAGAGATTCAATCTAATCATGAAATAAAGAATGAATGCTGATTGTTGAGCTATCAGTCACTACATCTTAATTCCAGCACAAACTTCATCATCATAATAACAGTGAAAAATGACACCTCCCAGGGCCTGACACTTCATCCATTTTCAACACTTAAACCCAAAAACGTTTCACCAACTTTATATGGAAAATTGTTTATTATTATGAAAGTTTCAAAAATGTCATCGACACGGAGAGATGAAGGTTTTCAATATACTTCCCACACCCTAAACTCTCTCAGCAGAGTCTGTGAGAAAACTCAGCTGATATCTTCTTATGTACAGGGTTTAATGTAATCTCTCTGTCTGCCTGTCTCTTTCTGTCTTCTCTTCAGAAGGCCAGATTCCTGTGGTATATCGGGTATATGTTATCCATTCACACATGCTACCTGATTTCAATAATCTTTTGCAGTATTCTGAATTTGAAGACCTTCGCTGATGTAAGCATACTTCAGATCTATTATCGCTATTAAAATCCGAGACATACAGCTGCCCAGTAAAGTCTTTAAACAACCTTTTACATTGTTCCGAAGTTTATCTAGAATGCATACAGTTCTTTTTTCTCCAGAGCATCTTGTGAAGTTAATGAAGTGACGCCAAGTGTTTTCACACACAAGTTTTTGTTTCACCAATAATGTCTTTGAGATACTAAGCAACAAGAAATATTTAAATACTGCCGAAATTTGTGAAGACACATTGAATGTCTCATAGTTTCTTTTAATTAAATATTACCTTATCGTTTACGAATATCAGAGACCCAGTTACTGAACTAATTTAAATTCACCAAGAAAATGCTTAAACCTAAACATAAACGAGTCCTTTTATTACTTTCTGCAGTCAAAGCAACTGCAAGCCCTTTTTCTCTCTTCCAAATACATCGTTTATTGTGCACACCTCCTAGTTTTTTATGTGGCAAACTCTGACATTGTCGCCCCTCTGTGACACCTTCTGCAACTCTTGTCATGTCGAGGGTGATGCGGCGCTTGATGCTGGCGTTGAACGGATTGTTGACGCCTCGACTCAACTCATGTGAAATGCACGTTTACAATGAAAGAACATTATTGAAACTCAAAATTATTATTATTTGTCTAAGCGGGGGCGTGGTCAAGTGTCCGTCTGGAGAGAGAAAGAGCGGTAAGGGCGCTTACACCTGAGCTAAATTATGCCTAACACCTGTTTCTGATTACAGTGTACACGGGGAGAGCGTCATAAGAGGGCGACATAGCCAGCAGTTAGAGAGAGAGAGACTTGGAAGCCGACAGTGCATACATGTTGGTTTTGTTTGTGTAAAGTGAAGAAAATAAACCGACCTCAAATCTGCTTTGCTGCCTCCTGACTCCTCCATTGCCCGAACGAAGAACGTTACCGTCTATTATTGTGGTCTTTTCTAATAAAAGACATGCTCAGCATTTTAAATAGGCTACTGTAGGAAAATTATACTGTAGATCTGCTTTGTGTTTATAATTCTTCTACTGAAGTCAGTAGATTTGTAGCCATGCAAGTTTTAATAAAGGAGAAGGTAAGGACATTATTGAAACTCACTGTTATTAGACTATTATTGTTGTCTTATTAATAATTCTCAGACAGAAGGAAGACTAGAGATCTGCTTTGTTCTTTTAATGCTTAAATACTATAAAGTCTCTTGGTAGATTTCGGTCATGAATGACTCAAAATGATTCACTGACTCACTTATAGCACATAAGTGAGTCAGTGAATCACTTATAGCACATAAGTGATTCACTGACTCACTTATAGCACATAAGAGGCTCATTTGTCGCCACCTAGTGACATTTCCAGAAGGGGTCACGAAACTAATCAGTTAATAAAATTGAACACATTTTTGAAACAGAAGCACGGCTCACCAAATACTCTTTATTAGCATCTAATTCTGCACAATTGTAAACTTGAATAAACTTGAATCACTAAAATAGCAGGAATTGGTGCTTTTTAGTGCCCCAGAAAACATTATCATGGATCAGTGACTGTCACCCCTCATGAGTTTGCATCACTGTAATTTGTTGTGGCATTGCAAGAACGAATAAAACAATTAGAAAAGAAGCAAATTTGTTGTTTTTTCAGTACCCATTTAGCACTCTTGCCACTTGTGACATCACACAGTATTCTACGTATGTGATTTGTTTTTTTGTTTTAATTTTTTTTTTGCATAGCCAAATTTCAAACATTACAAGTAAACACACTACAATGATGGACAGAAAACATGGACTGGAAACATGGAAAACAAGTTCTTGCAAAGGAAAAATATTGACAGTGGTTAGCCTATGTGGTATAGTGGTGTGCCATAGAATTTTTTTAGTCATAAAAATTGAGCCGTGGCAGAACAAAGTTTGGGAAACAGTGTTATATGTATTATAAATATATAAATATAAATATTGTGATGTGTCTTCATTATATTGACAGGTGTAGTTTTACTGAATAACAGAGAGTGGCTCATTTCGTATATGATGCCGCAAGTGACACAATGACTCAATGATACAATTAATGTTTATTACTAATACGAAGGAATAAAAACAGCTAAATGATCTCATCATCAAACATGATAGAAATTACACAAAATACAGTTTCATTGCCAATAAGACATAATTATGGCTGAAAAATATTCACTCACCATTGGCACGTGCAGGGAGCTAAAATGCCTGGAGAAAGTTATGTGTCATGGCCTCGTATGGTGCGGTCCAGACAACACAGAACAGTAGCTGGGGTAGATTGATACACCCAGAGAACTAAAGCATAATTTGACATAATTTCCAATATTGTGGTGAAAGTTAAACTTTTATGTATTTTCACTGAACGAAATGTATGAACATGCAATACGTGAGCATTTTGTGTTCATGACTTTATTTACCATGACTGGCATAAGAAGATGAAATGTTCTTGTTGAGTCACGGCACTATATTGTGGTGTGTACATGTGACCATGATGTGGGATTGACTGGAATGCATTGTGGTCAGAAGTGGGAAATTGTAACCTGGGTATTCCCACCTCTGACTTCATCTGGAATGCAGCATTATTTCCAGGATCAGCTGTAATGTGAATAATTTTCAGAGGCAAATGAATGCACAGGCTTACATGGGATGAAGCCCAGGGCCCACAATGCTAAAGGGGGCCAAGCTAGTGTAATGATGATAGCTGTGCAATGTGTAAACCTCACTCTCCTGATCAAAAGAAGTGCACTAGCGACTGACGCTAGAGGCAGTAGTCTTTAGCCTCCTTGTTAGCGCACCCGCCTCCCACGCCAAAGACACCGGTTCAAATCCCGTTCGGAGCAGGGCGACCAGGGCCAGTTACACTAGTACCCCATTTTCTCCCATCGACATTCGTGGGAGGAACACATCTTAACGCATTTAGCAGGGAGATACTGTTTTAAACACTGAGATGGTGCGCAACCATGAAAGCCGTCCATGTAGCACATGTTCATACAATAACTGTTCCATCCCCAATGCTGGATGACTGGCAGGGGTTCCAGCAAAACGGTTAGCCCATGTGCCCTGAGGTACCTTAATGCGCCCCTGCTATTCACTCAATGTCAGCAGATGGGTTAAAGGCCATTTCATTTCAAGAACAATCTGTCACTAGAAAAAAAATTACTATAATGTTATAAAATAATTGTAATTTAAGTATATATTGAAAAAATATTTTGGGAGAAAACACTGCTACTTTTAAATGGCTGTCAATGGAGAAGCATGCTTTTTGCCATCATAGGGTGTACTGTCAGCATCTACCAGCAGGGGCTTAAATGTACCTGCTAACCAGAAAATTCCTTATCCCTTGTGAAAAAGTACATTTTGGACCCTGGAAAGAGATAAAGAGAGAGAAAGAGATAAAGAGAGAGAAAGAGGGAAAGGGAGAGAAAGAGAGAGAGAGAGAGAGAGGGAGGGAGTGAACAAATATTTAATATAACTAAAATATAAGATACCATTTACAAATCAATTTACGAAAATCAACAATATTTCTGAAGACCAGTAACACCGTAATTTTTTTAAGTGTTAAGAACCAACTGATCATCATAAATAAAACATAAAACTCCATTGATTCACCAAATGTCTATAAAACATTGTACATTATTCACAAGTTTGAAATATGAAAATTCAACTTTTAGCCACCAATCTCTTTTACATTTGTTCAGCATCTATTGAAGCAAGCTGCAACCCCTTTGTCTTGATGGCCAATTTTGCTGTGCCAATCAAATAGTTTAGCAAGGACACTTTCTGTCTATCTGAGAATCTGCATTTGAGACCCCCAATAAATACTTTGAGAAAACTGCTCCTCAAAGCCCTGAAACCAAGTGTTTAGAAGTATAAAAAGATCACCAAGTCTCACACGTTAAAAATAAATGTTCCAAAGTTTCTTCTTGATAAGCTAGGCTCTCTTCTTGATTCACTGCTGGATTCACGTGTGCCACATGTCTGTCTGTGGCTATTGACCCATGAATAATCCTCCACTGTATATCAGCTGTTTGCTTCTCTATGGGAGGCTTATACAGGTCCTCCAACTGTCCCACACAAGGAAGTCTTTTTCCAATAGCTCAGGCCACTTAGAGGTTCTCTATTTGCCAAGTGAGTTAATATAAATTACTTTCATTGCAATACTGTACAACGCCTTCCTTGACGTTGATTTCAAATCTTGCAGTTGAGGAGTCTTGAATGATAAGATGGAGCAATACTGTTTCTACACCTATGGCCAGAGTAATATTTAGATTAGAGAATTTCTGTTCATCACTCTGATCATGGGCATGTCCTCTTGCAACAAAATGTCTGTAACGGCTTGGTTGAACAGCAAAACTCTCATACAGTAATTTTGAAACAAGTCTTTCTTACCGTAAACCAGACACCTCTTTGAGGATTTCCACAGATCTCCATCTACCCTCATCTAAAAGATGGCCCAATTTAGTGACACTATGCCTCAAAATACAAGCCTTGATGCTCACTGAGGACAGAAGTCTGACCTGAATCAATGTATTGAACATTAGAGGTTCCTCAGGAGCCCAGGCCCGAAGTTCATTCACATCCCTGTCTGCTCTCAAAGTAAAAAAAGTTGCTTGTCTAGTCCAAGACTGCCTGCCCTCTGCAGAATCACACATGCAGTCTATGACCATACCAAATTATGACGATAAAGCAGTCTCTGCGCTCTTGCAGTCTAAAAGCACAGATACGATTTTTGTGATTTTGTTCTGGCCGAGGGAGGTGGCGCCATAGGAGGCTTTAAAGGCGGAGGCCTGGAAGGCTCTGGAGGCGGAGCCGATGGAGGTGGCGCCGTAGGAGGCTCTAGAGGCGGAGGCCTGGAAGGCTCTGGAGGTGGAGCAGAGGGAGGCTCAGGAGGTGGAGCCGAGGAAGGCTCAGGAGGCGGAGCCGAGGAAGGTGGTGCCGTAGGGGCCTTTAGGGGCGGAGCCGTAGGAGGCTCGAGTGACTTGAGAGGCGGAGCCCTGGAAGGCTCGGGAAGCTTGAGGGGCGGAGCCCTAGAAAGCTCTGGAGTCTCTGGGAGCAGAGCCATAGGAGGCTCTGGAGGCGGAGCCCTGGGAATCTCGGGAGGAGGAGCCCTGGCAGACTCGAGAGGCTTGAGAAGCAGAGCCCCGGAAGGCCCAAGAGGCTTGAGAGGCGGAAGCCCCGGGATGCCCGAGAGGCTTGAGAGGCGGAGCCCTGGGGGGCTCGAGAGACTTGAGGGGCGGAGCCCTGGGAGGCTCGGGAGGAGGAGTTCTGGAAAGCTCAGGAGGCGGAGCTCTGGAAAGCTTGGGAAGCTCAGAAGGCAGAGTTCTGGGAAGCTCGGGAGGCGGAGCTCTGGAAAGCTCGGGAGGCGGAGCTCTGGAAAGCTCGGGAGGCGGAGCTCTGGAAAGCTCGGGAGGCTCTGAAAGCGGAGCTCTGGAAAGCTCGGGAGGCGGAGCTCTGGAAAGCTCGGGAAGTGTTGGGTCTTGGACGGTAGAGGCCACAGGCGCTGGCTCTGGTTACGGTAGAGGCTACAGGCGCTGGCTCTGGGACGGTAGAGGCCACAGGCGCTGGCTCTGGGACGGTAGAGGCCACAGGCGCTGGCTCTGGGACGGTAGAGGCCACAGGCGCTGGCTCTGGGACGGTAGAGGCTACAGGCGCTGGCTCGCTGACCGTGGCAGGCTTGGGCCCTGGCTCGCTGACCTTGGCAGGCGTGGGCCCTGGCTCGCTGACCGTGGCAGGCGTGGGCTCTGGCTCGTTGACCGTGGCAGGCGTGGGCTCTGGCTCGTTGACCGTGGCAGGCGTGGGCCCTGGCTCGCTGACCGTGGCAGGCGTGGGCCCTGGCTCGCTGACCGTGGCAGGCGTGGGCTCTGGCTCGCTGACCGTGGCAGGCGTGGGCCCTGGCTCGCTGACCGTGGCAGGCATGGGTTGGGAGGCGGAAGCCTTCCTTCTCTTCCTCCTTCGGGCGGACGAAGTTGGCAGCGCTGGCACGTTGGTCCAGGTAGGTAGGGGCTCAGGTTCAACGGCTGGAATCACGAGGGGTGGTTCCTCGGGCGCGAGTTTCCTCAGCACGAGACTCATGTACTCCCTCCACGGGTGGTCTCCGGGTTTCGGCGCCTCTCTCCACCGGGATGACGGTAACCCGACCCAGTAGATGGTCCTCAGGGCGTCGTCGTCGAACCCGATGTGGATAGCGACCGTGGAGAAGAGTCGTGAGTACTCGCGGAGGGGAAGATTTGCCTGGGCCAGTTCAAGGAAAACCGCTGCTAGATCCATAGGTGGGTCTATCGTTCTGTAACGATGAGCAGGAAGGCAGACGAGGGGCAAGGATCCAAATGCAGGGTTTTTATTGAATTAATAAGACAACCAAAACAGGAACAAACAAAACATCCACGATGGGAAAAAACAGAAACAAAACACGGAAGACATTAAATGGAACAAAACACGAGAGGCATAAACAGGGTTCACGAGCAAGCATCCATAAACATCAACGATAGACAAGGGAATGTAGAACAAACAGGGTATATGTCACGATTGTGGGTAGAGGCAGACACAGGATGAGGATCTAGTCGCAGCGGAGGTTTTATTTAGACAACAAGGGTAATACAAACATGAACAAAAGTAAACATCCACGATGGGAAAAAGATAAACAAAACACGAAAGGCAAACAAAGGGTTAACAGGAGGCATAAACGGGTATAACAACGGAGAAGTAACAATGATGGAAGCATGGGAAACAGGCATCAACTTACAACAAAGACCGACCAGGGAAAGGAGAAACAGACACGGTTAAATACACGAACACAATGAAGACTCAACGAGACACAGGTGAGAACAATGAAGAGTGCAGGCAGTGAGAGGGGCCGGGAATTGTGGGAATTGCAGTTTTACGCTCGGACAGTGAGACTACAGGCGGACAACAGGGAAAACGTGACATGGAATGGGAGCGGTGACAGGTGAGACGGAAAACACGGAGCAGACCAGGAAACATGACATAAACTTGATGGGTGAAAAACAGAGAACATAGGACAGACAACACCAGAACGTTACATAATCCCCCCTCAAAAGGACCGGATTCCAGACGGTCCTAAGAGACAGGAGGGAAAAAACAACAGGAATAAACAGATGTACAGGGCCAGAGGGGCTAGAAGGGAGGGAAAACAAACGGACCAAAGGGGACACAAGGCACACAAAGACAGAGTAAGGGGTACAAGGAGCAATTAGGCAGTCCATGGGGGCACAAGGGGAAATTACGCAGTCCACGGGGGCACAAGGGGAAATTAGGCAGTCCACGGAGGCACAAGGGGCAGTTAGGCAGTCCGTGGGGTCACAAGGGGCAATTAGGCTGTCCATGGGGGCACAAGGGGAAATTAGGCAGTCCACGGGGACACAAAGGGAAAGGTTTAGGAGGCCATGGAGGTATCGACCAGGCAGGGACAGGTTTCGGTGGTCTGGGAGGTGTTGCCCGCGCAGGGTCGGGTTTAGATGGCCCGGAGGCTGGCCGTAAGGCAAGGGCCGGTTCAGGGGGCCTGGGAGGAGGCCAAAGGGCTAGGGCTTATCCAAGGGGCCTTGGAGATAAAACTGAGGGAGGCTCTGGGGGCTCAGGAGACGGTGCTGAGGAAGGCCTAGGAGGCGGAGCCAAGGATGGCTCAGGAGGTGGAGCCGAGGGCGGTGGCGCCGTAGGCAGCTCTAGAGGCGGAGGCCTGGAAGGCTCTGGGGATGGAGCTGAGGAAGGCTCAGGAGTCGGAGCTGAAGAGGAGAACAATGAAGAGTGCAGGCAGTGAGAGGGGCCATGAATTGTAGAAATTGCAGTTTTACGCTTGGACAGTGAGACTACAGGCAGACAACAGGGAAAACATGACATGGAATGGGAGCGGTGACAGGTGAGACGGAAAACACGGTGCAGACCAGGAAACATGACATAAACGTGAAGGGTGAAAAACAGAGAACATAGGACAGACAACACCGGAACGTTACATAATCCCCCCTCAAAAGGACCGGATTCCAGACGGTCCTAAGAGACAGGAGGGAAAAAACAACAGGAATAAACAGATGTACAGGGCGAGAGAGGCTAGAAGGGAGGGAAAACAAACGGACCAAAGGGGACACAAGGCACACAAAGACAGAGTAAGGGGGTACAAGGAGCAATTAGGCAGTCCATGTGGGCACAAGGGGAAATTAGGCAGTCCACGGGGGCACAAGGGGAAATTAGGCAGTCCACGGAGGCACAAGGGGCAGTTAGGCAGTCCGTGGGGGCACAAGGGGCAATTAGGCAGTCCATGGGGGCACAAGGGGAAATTAGGCAGTCCACGGGGACACAAAGGGAAAGGTTTAGGAGGCCAGGGAGGTATCGACCGGGCAGGGACAGGTTTCGGTGGTCTGGGAGGTGTTGCCCGCGCAGGGTCGGGTTTAGATGGCCCGGAGGCTGGCCGTAAGGCAAGGGCCGGTTCAGGGGGCCTGGGAGGAGGCCAAAGGGCTAGGGCTTATCCAAGGGGCCTTGGAGATAAAGCTGAGGGAGGCTCTGGGGGCTCAGGAGACGGTGCTGAGGAAGGCCTAGGAGGCGGAGCCAAGGATGGCTCAGGAGGTGGAGCCGAGGGTGGTGGCGCCATAGGCAGCTCTAGAGGCGGAGGCCTGGAAGGCTCTGGGGACGGAGCTGAGGAAGGCTCAGGAGTCGGAGCTGAGGAGGGCTCAGGAGACGGAGCCGAGGAGGGCTCAGGAGGCGGAGCCGAGGAGGGCTCAGGAGGCGGAGCCGAGGGCGGTGGCGCCGTAGGAGGCTTAAGAGGTGGAGCCGTAGAAAGCTCTGGAGTCTCTGGGAGCAGAGCCGTGGGAGGCTCGGGAGGCGGAGCCGTAGGAGGCTCGAGAGGCGGAGCCGTAGGAGGCTCAGGGGGCGGAGCTCTAGAAGGCTCGAGAGACTCGAGAGGTGGAGCCCTGGAAGGCCCGAGTGACTTGAGGGGCGGAACTCTGGAAAGCTCGAGAGGAGGAGCTCTGGAAAGCTCGAGAGGCGGAGCTCTGAAAAGCTCGAGAGGCGGAGCTCTGGAAAGCTCAAGAGACGGAGCTCTGGAAAGCTCGAGAGACGGAGCTCTGGGAGGCTCGGGAAGCAGAGCCCTAGAGGGTTCGAGGGGCGCTGGCTGTTGGACGGTTCTGGCTGCTGGCGCTGGCTCTTGGACGGTCGAGGCTACAGGCGCTGGCTCTTGGACGGTCGAGGCTACAGGCGCTGGCTCAGGGACGGTCGAGGCTATAGGCGCTGGCTCAGGGACGGTCGAGGCTACAGGCGCTGGCTCAGGGATGGTCGAGGCTACAGGCACTGGCTCAGGGACTTCAGGGGCGACAGGCTCGCTCACAGTGATGTGCGTAGGCGTTGGCTCGCTCACCGTGATATGCGTAGGTGCCGGCTCGCTGACCGTGGCAGGCGCTGACTCGCTGACCGTGGCAGGCGCGGGTGCTGGCTCGTTGACCGTGGCAGGCGTGAGCTGGAGAGCAGAGGCTTTCCTTCTCCTCCTTCTCCAGGCGGAAGAAGTTGGCTGTGCTGGCTCATCGATCCGGGAAGGCAGGGGCTCAGGCTCGACAGCCAGAAACATGAGGAGTGGTTCCTCGGGTGCGAGTTTCCTGAGGGTGAGACTCACGTACTCCCTCCAAGTGTGCTCTCCGAATTCCAGCGCTTCCCACCACTGGGCTGATGGTAACCCGCTCCGGTAGATGAGCTTCAGGGAAGCGTCGTCGAACCCGGTGTGGATGGCGACCGTGGAGAAGAGCCGTGAGTACTCGCAAACGGGAAAATTTGCATGGGCCAGTGTGGTGAAAACCGCTGCTAGATCCATTTCGGGTCGGTCTTTCTGTCACGATTGTGGGTAGAGGCAGACACAGGATGAGGATCTAGTCGCAGCGGAGGTTTTATTTAGACAACAAGGGTAATACAAACATGAACAAAAGTAAACATCCACGATGGGAAAAAGATAAACAAAACACGAAAGGCAAACAAAGGGTTAACGGGAGGCATAAACGGGTATAACAACGGAGAAGTAACAATGATGGAAGCATGGGAAACAGGCATCAACTTACAACAAAGACCGACCAGGGAAAGGAGAAACAGACACGGTTAAATACACGAACACAATGAAGACTCAACGAGACACAGGTGAGAACAATGAAGAGTGCAGGCAGTGAGAGGGGCCGGGAATTGTGGGAATTGCAGTTTTACGCTCGGACAGTGAGACTACAGGCGGACAACAGGGAAAACGTGACATGGAATGGGAGCGGTGACAGGTGAGACGGAAAACACGGAGCAGACCAGGAAACATGACATAAACGTGATGGGTGAAAAACAGAGAACGTAGGACAGACAACACTGGAACGTTACAGTATATATACACTGGATACAAGATGATGACAAACTACAATCAGGTGAGCACAATGACACAAGGCTGGCAGTGATGAGTGCTGGGGATCATGGGAAATGTAGTTTTAACACGAAGACAGTGAAACACGGGGCGGACAACAAGGAAAACGTGACATGGAATCTGAACAGAGACGGGTGAAACAGAAAACATGGGACAGACAACAAGGGATCATAACAAGTTCCCAGTTAAACACCTAGCACTTTTATGCCCTCCTTTGCCCATTTCAACCCTCCTGGGAGTTTTGGAGGTCCATTGTTTTCCCACCGCCCATTAATAAGTCCCTCACATTTCTCCCAATTCACATTGGCTGTGGAAGCTCTCTCATATAACTTTATGCTTGCATTAAGAGGTTGTAATTAATTTCTGTAATCAGAAATTAAAACAGTTATGTCATCAGCATAAGCTGATAGATATACTTTAAAATGTTTCATTTGGAATTAAATATCCATTAAGATCTCTCCTGAGCCTACAAAAAAGGGCTCAATAACAAGACTATATAATTGTCCAGAAATTGGACAACCCTGTCTACTGGCTCTTAGAACAGGTACTGGATCACTTAATCCCCAACCAACCTTAATCATAACAGATGCATCATGGTACAACAATCTAATGTAAGAAATAAATTGTTCCACAAATCCAAAACTCTTTAAGACATTAAAAAGATACTCATGGTCTACTGTGTCAAATGCCTTTTCTTGATCTATAGACAGTACAGCTAAATTGGATTCAGTTTAAAAACTAAAACCAGTCACATAAATACAAATAAATTATCCATGATCAGGAACACAATATGTCTGATCCTTCTGGTCAATAAACCCAAAGAGCATTTAAGCCTGTTTGCCAAACATTTAAATAATATCTTGTAGTCCAAACAAAGTAAAGAAATAGGAATCCAGTTTTTTAAGAGTCCTAAATCTCCTTTTTTTTTAAGAGGGAGAGAACAGCACATCAACAACAAATAGGAAGGGATGTACTCTTGAAACATTATGATAAAACTTCTTGGAAATCCCAATATTACTCAAAAGTTTTGATAGAACACAGACACTAGTCCATCTATTCCTGGATAATGTCCAGTCGACAACTGGTGGACTCCATCTGTTAACTCTTGGAATGTGAATTCTATGTCCAGGGGTTTTTGCAGCACAGACCCCAACTTTGGTAAATCATGACGCACGTCTTTAGCACTCTCAGAATCACAGTTCTCACCACTATATAATTTAGAATAAAAATCCCCTGCCAGCTCCCACATTTCAACTGGATCAGCAGTTACTTTTCATTTTGGGTTTTGCTGAACAATCTTTTTTTCTTTTTTAAGTTGGGGCATCCATGTCTTTAATTGTACAATTCCTAGCCCTTTTTAGTGCCCCTTTCACACTCTCTTGTGAAAAAGATCCAAGGTCTTTTTTTCTTTTCAAATGATTACTGTGTTTCGTCTTTTTATTTACAATGTCTCTTTCAAAACACTCAGTGTCTTTTTGCAAGCTTTGAACAATTACCATCACTTTTGCTGTCCTATGAGAGGTATAATTTTGACAGAAAATTTGTATCTGTGCTTTTCCAACATCCCAGCATTCATTGAGATTTTCAGACTTTTTTTTATCTAATCTTTTTATTAAAATGGCAATAATACTTGGGTTTTAACATTTGCTTGGTATTAAAATGAGAAAAAACCCAAAATATGATCAGAAAACCCATCAGGGATAATTAAAGCATCATGTTTAAGTGTACCGCCTCACCCAAATATTCCTCTTCCTCCAAACATCCACTGATCCAATTTTTTGCATTACATTTTTAAGTGCTACACCAGACTGAGTATGAGGCTCCTCTCCATTACTATCAATAACAAAGTTGGTAGTACAATTCCAATCCCCTCTTTTTTAAGAATTTATAGAGCTTCCTCCAACTTCCCAAATGCTTCTATTCTTTCCGAGCTATATTTTTGGTAATAAAATCCTACCTTTAACAATCTATTCAACAGATAAAACATTTAAATGTAAACTTTTTTCAAATACAAAAGCTACTCCTGCACAAGAATTTGTTCCATGACTAAAAACTAATTGTCCTTTCCACCATATGCCCCATTCACTTATGATCTGTCATTATCTGTGTGAGTTTCCAGAAGGAAAACAATAACATGGTTTACACTCAAAAACTCTGAAACTACTTCTAATTTGTTTCTGTTTCTACCCCATTTATAATTTAAGGAGCCTATCCGCAAACGCTCCATAAAGAGATGAAAATAAAGCATAGAGACAGGAACAATAAAATATACAAAAATGTGTTAAACACCCAGTGCAATTGAACCATTTGACTTATGAGAAACTGACAATTTATCCTTACGTACTTTTGTTAACATTTTCTTTAACTGAAAACTTTTTTGATTAATCAAAGCCTAATAACTTTCCGTACGCTGTAACAACTTTACAGAATTAATGCACTTTTTCACATCTGGGAAAAACTCACTCACTTCAACTGTTTTACCAAAAGTTGTGTCCAAGATATCGTTAATCTCATGTAATGTATATATCTTCCATAGCTTGTGATCCAATTTCAGAAATATCAGAAAATGTATCATCCATCCTTTCCTCATCATTACACAGCTCAGAACTACTTGATTATGTCAATTCCTCATTAAACTTTTCACCACTATTGTTTACATTTGCTTGATCCATATTCTCACAATCTTTACACATTTCTGTTGCAACATTTTCAGCAGGCAGCACTTCTTCCACAGTAGTATTTTCATCCTCTGCAGTATTATCTGGTTCAGCCCCATTCAGCTCCCTCTCATTAACCGCATTCGAACACGTCTCCTCTGAGCTTGGCTCATTGTTGACCTCTGACTTGGCACTAGAGTTCAGCCTAACACTATCTCCACTTGTACCAGCCTTATGTGGATATGTAAGCCATCTCCACACTTAAAACATTTAATCTTACCTGTACTTGCATCATATAAGAAAATCATATATGTCTTCCCTTCATGCAAAACTCGGAATGACAAACATAAATGCCTTCTGAAAGACATCACTTGTTTTAGGGCTTCACTCTTATATTCAAGTGGAATAATTCTTAAAACACTCAGAACTTTAAAAACGTTAGGTTCACATTCAATTTCAGCATTAGGAATGAACAGCGGCACATTTTAAAGAGTCACTTTGATAGTTGGAGTAAGCAATGGCGAAACAATAAAATAAATGCCACTCACCCAAATTCCACTGCATATTAAATGATTAACAGGCTTTCATCCTAAAAAAAAACAAACAAAAAAAAAACACCACTACCTTATTCATTCTGAAAGCCGAAGAGATTTTGTTGTATCCAATCTGATCTCCAACCGGCAGCAATACGTCCTCCATGAACACTCCTGTTTCAGGCACACACCTGATGCCTTGGCGGAGTGATACCGGCGGTGTTTCCTCTTCTGGGAGGGACACCATCTTGGCTCCTCCATAAACTACCGCACAATCTACCAATTAAACTTTCCCACACTTTTACTTTGTATTTTAAACTTTCAATTTTTTCAATTAGACAGAAAAAGAAAAGAAAGGAAATAAACAAAATAAAGACCCAAAATAATAACACTCTCCCCATGAGCACCCTCACACACACCCAAAATGCTCCCAGCATGCACCGAGAGAGAGAGAGAGAGAGAGAGAGAGAGAAAGAGATAAGAGGGGGTGAAAACAGAAGCAGGACTTACGAAAACATCCCTCTTCTTCTCGGTCAGTTCAAAAAGGCCACTTACCCAATAGCCTCTCTTTCTCTCTCACTCACACCCATAACTACTCAGACTCCGTTATTGCATTAGCAAATGCTGGTGTGATTTGTGGGTAAAACAAATTCGGCCTCTGATAGAGCGTTTCAATGATGTAGACTACCCACCCTCACATATACGCACATATCACACACAGCAGATAGGAAATGCAGTGGCCTGATTATGAGTCTTACTAATGGTGCATTACTGAAATGGTGCTTTTAAAATAGAATGTGTTTTATGAGTGAGCTGTTTATGAAGTTTCGAAGCTGGTTTCCTTTAGTACCTCCATGGGAATTTGCATTGCATCTGCAGCCCAGCGCTGAGCTTTATAGAGATGAATATAATATGCTCTGATGCAGTAGGCCGTCATTAGATTTTTCCATAGGCGGATACGGGGTGAGCTGCTCAAGAGATGCTGCTATCTTCTCCTTCACATGCTATCCTCTCCAAATCTCCCCCTCTAACCTACTTTACCCTCTTCTCTAAAAGCCTCTAAACAATAAATGCAAAAAAAGTTAAATGGCAGATTCTCTGACACAATGAATCCAGTTCAGTGTTATTAAAGTTAAATCTGTTTCTTCAATTGAATCATCTGAACCACAGTGTCAGTTTTCTCTCTTGTTTATTTTTTTAAGTACACAAAATACATTAAGTCTCACTTGAAATGTTGGCAGTTCTTTGCCTGCACAATCTCTCTAAATAGACAAGAGTGTTATCGAGTGTAGAGTTCAGTGCTTGCGTAAAAAGACTAAATGAGTTCACTGTAAGATAAATGTTTAGTGACCAGGGTGTTTCTCAATAGCCATGGTTAGCCTTGTCCTCTTGATAGCCTTGGCCTTCGTGGTTTATGCTTTCTGCTGTGATCTCTGGGGTTAAATGAGGTGCTGTGGTGTTTAGCAGCTGTCTGTGACAGCTCTGTAATGCTAGCTCACAATCCCCTGCTAACCTCAGGGGAACATAGCTGCATCACCAATCACATCAGCGTGACCTGTCATTGCTCTAGTAACTGACGTGTTAGACACTCAATCATAGGCATTTCTAATTAAACAGGTGAGTGTCGGGGCTATACTGGCCACTGTCTGTCCTGACACACACACAAACACAAAGGGGTTCATCTGAGATGTTGCATAATGTGAGTGCTATGCAGGCTGTTAGACTCAAGGAGGTTTATAATACCTGATGAGGTCTATCGGTTAGCATCCCTTTCATCTCAATGACAGTTGCTCAGCTGGCACTGGACACCTAAGAATAATGTGTTTAAACTGATGCATAAGGGATATCAACACCTGAAAGAAGACTTTGACACACACACACACACACACACACACACACACACACACACACACACACACACACTGGTGCAGCTATCCTTATGAGGACTCTCCATATACATAATGAGATTTATATTGAACGAACTATAGATTCTATCCCCTAAACCTAACCCTCACAAAAAACTTTCTACATTTAAAAAAAACCATTTTTTTAAGCAATTTGAATTATGAGGACACTAGAAATGTCCTCATAAACCACATTTATAGCATAATACCCTTGTAATTACCAGTTTGTAATCTAAAAAAAATGTCCTCATAAACCACCCAAACTCGCCCACACCCACACGTCTATGTCATGAAAAGTGAAGGACCATAGAAAGCAACACTGTAAAGCACACCAAAATATCCCTGTGATTTATTCATCAGCATTTTTACATCATCTTCTTAAGGTTTGTTTGTGAGATGGGTAATATTCCGTCAGGAGAGTGAAACTTGAGTCAGTGTCAGTGCTGCCAAAGACCTCTGAGAATGTAAGGGACTCAAACTGAAGACTAAACCCTGTGGAATAGGAAGGAAATCTGACAGACATGAATATTTCAGTTCAAAGAAAAATTATATAGTAATATCATATCCTGTAACTTCAGAGGGATCTCATTCCTATTAATTATTACATAAAGTGTACATGTACATTTCTGTATGTTTGGATAGAAAACATATTAACAGCAGCAACAATGTAAACCATTTTATTTGTGAGAGATGTACAAATATTTTGAAGACTGGTTAAAACTAAAATTGCCAACAAATTGAAGCAATTTTAACCTTTGCCAGTGTATACCACCACAGGTGAGGTCAATAGTCTGACATATAATCCCATAGCGGGGCTGTCATTTATCAGTAAATGATGGAAAAACCTATTTAAATGGCAAATTTTTAAAAAATAAAATAAAAGTAAAGTGATTTGCACCTTTTGTAGCAAGTATGAAATATAAGTGAAAGATTGTTGATGTTATGGGGCAACATTAACTAATTGTTTGCAGTCATGATGATTCCGACCAGAAATCATGAAATTATTATAAATTAAAGTCAAATTAGGTAAATGTGTTAACTACACTCCATTAAATAAATCTTTAATTGTTGTGTTAAACGTATAATTAATCTTTTTTTTATTTGTATTTTTTTTAAATACAATAAAATCAAACCATGGATTCAATATTCTATAAACCTTAAAGCATAAAGATTGGTCTGTAAAGTAGTTCAAATTTAAAAGAGTTTACATTTTAGAATGTTCTCGTTTTTTTTTTAATTGTAGGATCTCATGTGCAAAAATACATATAACCACGAATACTAATGAGATTATGTTGATAATTCAGACTGGAACACACCTTCAATTAAATATGGATATATGATCAAATGCAGAATGTGTTAAATCATCATAAATTAATAATTTGATATTTTATAATTAATTATTGTGTATCATTTTGCTCCGACATGCTCATGATTTAAAGTTTAGAACACACACACACACACACACACACACACACACACACACACACACACACACACACACACACACACACATACACACACACATGTTGTGTTTCCATGTTTTATGGGGACTTTCCATAGACATAATGGTTTTTATACTGTACAAACTTTATATTCTATCCCCTAAACCTAACCCTACCCCTAAACCTAACCCTCACAGAAAACTTTCTGCATTTTTACCTTTTCAAAAAACATAATTTAGTATGATTTATAAGCTGTTTTCCTCATGGGGACCGACAAAATGTCCCCACAAGGTCAAAAATTTCGGGTTTTACTATCCTTATGGGGACATTTGGTCCCCACAAAGTGATAAATACACGCTCACACATACACACACACACACACACACACACACACACACACACACACACACACACACACACACACACACACACACACAGTCACTGAGTAATGGAGCACCTGTGAGTGTAATATGACTTTCCAGAGGCTCAGGTGTGTTTGTGAGCTACAGATCCATTAGCAATGTGAAATAACCAACATTTCCTTCATACTGAGCATGTGTGTATGAGAGATTCCAGTAATCACAACTGTTGGTCTGACTTGGAATAATATCTCATGTGTGCTGTAATTTAGTGGGTGTCTAAATGGTTTAAGTGAACAAACTACTTCTTTAAATCCTTAATCAAAGGAGACAAAGAAACAGTATTTCATACAATTTTAAGTACCGGTGGGTGTTACCTAAGGATTTAATGGCATAAAAACTTCACTGACACATTGAATGTCAGTAAGAGAATGTGTGTGTGTGAGGGACAGAGAGAGATGGTAGGGGGAGCTGGAGTACCTCACTCACACCTGCAGGAGAGTAATTGATTTTGCCATGCTCTTTGCATGCAAAACACACTCTCACACACACATATGCACGCACGCACGCACGCACGCACGCACACACACGCACACACACACACACACACGTGCACACACACACACACACACACACACACACACACACACACACACACACACACACACACACACACACACACTATAAAAAGTGCAAACAAATTAAAGTTGATTTCTCACAAAAGAGATGTCACACAAACACAAACTTTTAATAAGCATGCAGGTCACACACATGCACACAAACGCACTGGCAAAAAAAGTTTACTCTGCAAAAATATTTAATAGAAATGATTCTGTTATTTGCCCGGGTGCATGGTCACACATGCACGATAGAATGGATCTGGAATAGGAATGGAGGAAATTTATATGATAATTGCACATATAAGACTTTATGAATAAATTCAAGGAAATTGCAGATAGAAATTCATAAACATTTCACAACCGGTAGCACATAGCCACAATTAGAAATGTTTGGAAGATCATTTGAAGGGCAATTTTTCAAATGTTGGGCATGCAGAGATGTGCCCTGAAAGTAACAGATGTGTGCATGTGTGAAACCATGTTTAATGACTCACAAGCAATTTGAACTCAGTCATTTCAAATCTATGTGTCAATAGTTGAAATATATAGTGCGAATGGATTATTGGGTCTGATTTTCAACAGCTAATTCTGTTTATCTTGTTCAGTCAGTCAAAATCAGTCAACAAAAACACACAGGCATGCAGAGTTATTAGCGAGCTGGTGCAAACATACCTCCTCTATATGATACATAGGGACATTTTAAAAGGCTATGCAGTGCAACTTTTTTGTTTTTGTTTAATTAGTCCACAAAAGGAATCAAATCTACTCAAATTCTCTCAAGTGCCATCTGCAGCGAAAGCCATTCACACATCTTCCCAAAGTTAGATATATCATCATCATTCTTTTGACTTTATTCTGCACATTATCACTTTCAAATGATAATTAAATTACAATAACAGAGCCTAATTTGCATATATTATTGCTGTGTATTAGAGCATTAGCAAGACAAAGACAAATTAAACATTTTCTACTGCATATATTTTACTTTAAATCATCATTGAGTGGTTGAAACTGTTACGATTCAGACGAACACGGCCACCGGACAGGGACAGGTTCAGGAGGCCTGGGTGCTGGCCACAGGGCAAAGACAGGTTCAGGATGCCTGAGAGCTGGCCACAGGGCAAAGACAGGTTCAGGAGGCCTTGGAGCTGGCCATAGGGCAAGAACAGGTTCAGGAGGCCTGGGAGGCGGCCACCAGACAGGGACAAGATCTGGGGGCCTGGGAGTCGGCCACAGGATATGTTCGGGAGGCGGAGCCGAGGGAGGTGGCACCGTAGGAGGCTCTAGAGGCGAAGACCTGGCAGGCTCTGGAGGCGGAGCCGTGGAAGGCTCAGGAGGCGGAGCCGTGGAAGGCTTCTGAGGCGGAGCAGTCTAAGACTTGGGTGGCGGTGCCGAAGGAGGTGCAGGCAGGGCCGCAGGGGACTCAGGAGGAGGAGCCGAGGGAGGCGGAACCATGGAAAGCTCTGGAGGCTCGCGGGGCGGAGCGTAGAAGGCTCGAGGGGCAGAGCCCTGAGTGGCTCGAGAGGCGGAGCCCTGGATGGCTCGAGAGGCGGAGCCCTGGGTGGCTCGAGAGGCGGAGCCCTGGAAGGCTCGAGAGGCGGACCCCTGGAAGGCTCGGGAGGAGGAGCCCTGGAAGGCTCGGGAGGAGGAGCCCTGGAAGACTCAGGAGGTGGAGCCCTGGAAGGCTCGGGAGACTCGAGAGGTGGAGCCCTAGGAGGCCCATGAGGCGGAGCCCTGGGAGGCTCGAGAGGCTCTAGAGTCGGAGCCCTGGGAGGCTCGAGAGGCTCGAGAGGCGGAGCCCTGGGAGGCTCAAGAGACTTGAGAGGCGGAGCCCTGGGAGGCTCGGGAGGCGGAGCTCTGGAAGGCTCAAGAGGCGGAGCCCTGAAAGGCTCAAGAGACTTGAGAGGCGGAGTCCCGGGTGGCCCTTGGACGGTCATGGCTACTGGCGCTGGCTCTTGGAAGTTCTTGGCTACTGGCGCTGGCTCTTGGATGGTCATGGCTACTGCCGCTGGCTCAGGGACGGTCGAGGCTACTGGCGCTGGCTCAGGGACGGTCGAGGCTACTGGCGCTGGCTCAGGGACGGTCGAGGCTATTGGCGCTGGCTCAGGGATGGTCAAGGTTCCAGATTCACGTTTTTCGACTTCTCAAGCGCCTTCAATACGATCCAGCCCCGACTGTTGTGTGAGAAGATGAGGAGGATGCAGCTGGATTCAACATTGGTCCAGTGGTGTATGAACTATTTATCCAGTAGACCACAGTACGTTCGTCTGCAGAATAGTGTTTCTAATACTATTCTGAGTAATACGGGGGTGCTGCAAGGAACCGTGCTGGCCCCGTTACTGTTTACTATCTATACAGCAGACTTCCAGTACAATAGTGGCAGTTGCTTCCTCCAGAAATTTTCAGACAATACGGTTGTGGTTGGCCTAATTAAAGGAGGTGAGGAGGAGGAGTACAGGAGAACTATTAAGGAGTTTGTGGGTTGGAGCGACCACAACCACCTCCAACTTAACATCTTAAAAACAAAGGAGATGTTGTGGATTTTAGGAGGAGGAAGAAGATACCGTTAACCCCAATTGCCATCCAGGGCAGTGAAGTGGAGATGGTCTCCAGCCACAGATATCTCGGTGTTTACCTTGATGATAAGCTGGACTGGAAGAGCCACATGGAGACAGTGTATAAGAAGGGTCAAAGCCGACTTTATTTTCTAAGAAGGCTTAGGTCATTTAACATCTGCCATCCTTTACTGTGTAACGTCTATCAGACAGTGGTGGCAAGTGCTCTGTTCTTTGCTGTGGTGTGCTGGGGAGAGGGTGCTCGCATGGGAGATCTAAATCGAGTCAACAAATTGATAAAGAAAGCAGGATCGGTTGTGGGGACTAAATTTGATATGATCCAGCATGTGGTTGAGAAAAGAATACTCTCTAAACTAAAATCAATCACGGACAATCCCTTACATCCAATCCATGCTCTTGGGGTGATCAACAAGAGCACTTTTAGCCATAGATTGATCACACCAAAGTGCAAGTCTGAACGTACCAGGAAGTCCTTTGTACCAGCGGCCATCAGAATGTTTAATGATTTATGAATATTCACCTGTTACTGAATATACTGTTATTAATTCTGCTATTGAATATCCTGTTTTGAATATGCATCTGTTACTGATTATTCGATATAGGTATTATTGTTATGTATTATGTATTGTTATTGAGTGTTAAAGCTGCCGTGACAATATAATTTCCTGCAAAGGATCAATAAAGTATCAACAACAACAACAACAACAACAACACAAGGCTACTGGCACTGGCTCAGGGACGTCTGAGGCTACAGGCGCTGACTCAGGGACGGTAGGGGCTGCAGGCGCTGGCTCGCTGACCGTGGCGGGCGTAGGTGCTGACTCGCTGACCGGCGGGCGTTGACTGGGGAGTGGAAGCCTTTCTTCTCCTCCTCCTCCGGGCGGACGAAGCTGGCAGCACTGGCTCTTTGACCAAGGCAGGCATGAAGGGACGAACCACGGGCGAATGGAGAGTTACCACTGTGGGAGGAGCTATGGGGTCCTCCTCGACGACGGCCACAGTGAACGATGAACCGCAGGCCAGCAGAGTCTCCTCAACGAAATCGTGGAGTGTCCAGCCACGCATCGCCGGTGGCAACCGCTCTTTGAGCGCACCGTTCAGATTAGCCTGGAAGAACACCACCAGGGAGGAGTCAGGGAAGTCGGTGGCACTTGCAATCGTGAGAAAATCGCGGATGTGCTCTTCAACCGAACGGTTTCCCTGCATCAAGCTGAGCAGACTACAGTTGGCTTGTAGAACCGCTGGATCCATTATCTGGTCGGTCATTCTGTTACGATTCAGACGAAGGTAGATGGGGAGTGAGGATCCAAATGCAGTTCTTTAATGAATGAAACAAACGGTGAACAGGATAACCAATCTAGATGACGGACGCCAGATAGAATTTGTTTCTGGGTGAGCATTTTGAATGGGAGTTTGGACAAGGTCCGATTGAAAACTCGCAGGTCAAAGATCGGTTGTAAGCCGCCGCCTTTCTTGGGTACAACAAAGTAAGGGCTGTAGAAACCCTTCTTCGTTTCGGTTGGAGGGACAGGCTCTATCGCGTCCTTTAATAGAAGGGAGGCGATTTCTTCGCGCAGGGAATGGGCATGTTGGCCGTGTACTGCGGAAAAATGTACGCCCACGAAGGGGGGCGGAGACCTGGCAAACTGAATTGCATAACCGAGTCGAATGGTCTTACCAGCTCCGGAGCTAACGTCTCGGTCTCTGGGTCTGTCATCTCAGTAGCGCCTGGGAGCCTTCTGGGTCCTCAAGGGGGTCCGTGAGACGATGGGCGTCCAACTTCTGCGGGGGGCTCAACGCTGGGGCTGAGAGCTGGGCCCACTCACTTGTTAGTTGAGGCGGAGCACCACTTTCTTTCTTTCTTTCTTTCTTGAAAGCCGCAGGAGGACGCCCTCGGCGAGCAGACAGGGCATGGCCCCTGGCGGCAGGTTTGCGGCAGGGCAGGATGCTTTTTTTTGCTTCAAAATAGCCTTCGTCTGTTTCTTCACCACTGAGGACTGCTGGGCGAAGTCGTCAAGTGGTGTCGCCGAATGGACGGAGCTGGGAGACGGGGGCGTTTGAGAAAGCGTGCTTTGTCTGCCTCCTGTACTGCCTGTCCATTGTTGCGTTTCTGGACCACGGAGTGGCCATTGCCTGTTTGAGTGCAGTTCCTGCAGCACGTCAAGAACAGAACTACCCAAGTGCAGATTTTGAAGTGCCCTGGCCTGGTGGACTTGCAGGAGGGGGCCATGGCGTGCAGGGGGAGTGGTCTGGGACCGTTCTACCACCGAGGGTAGCGAGAGCGGAGGAACGAGGAAGCTGGGCTTGCTCAGCTCGTCATGCATGTCCGGGAAGGAATCCGGGGTGCACATGCCCGCGGAACCAATTAAGCCCGGGGAAGCATAGCGGACCTTAGACTGGGTGGAGACCCGAAGGTGGCGGCCCAGGTGAGTTATCCGCATCTGACGCCGCTGTTACGCTCTCCGATGCAGCGGTGATGTCATCATCCAATGCCGGGGAACTCGAGGGACCGGACAGTAGGCTGTTAAGTGGACCGCACTAATCCCGAGCTCGGGGGAAGCAGGCAAGCGTGCCGGGGAGGCGGGAGGTTTTTGAGGGGATTTACCCGGCGAAAGCGTCCCGTTATTCTCCCCAGATCGTTCTCCATCGCCCGCGGCACCTGCCTCAATCCCGTAGGAAGGAGGCGAGGCGCGGGTGGCGGCTGAAATGGCTCTCTCTCACTACAAGAGAAAGCAGAGATCGCACGCTGCCGCGGTTATGTTCTCACACTGAAAACATAACCCATTGGAGAGAATGCTCATCCCGAGCTCGGACGGAAACAAGCAAGCGTGCTGGGAGGCGGGGAGTTTCGAGGGGTTCACCCGGCAAACGGAGCCCGCCACTGTCCCCAGATCATTTTCATTGCCATGGCGCCTGCCTCAATCCCGTGAGGAAGGAGGCGAGGCGCTGGGGCGGCTGAAGCGGCTTTTTCTCACTACAAGAAAAAGCCTACGACCGCTAATGCTGTCATGGCTATGTTCTCGTACTGAAAACATAGACCATTCATAAAAACGCTGCCTGCGTGTGATCGCAACCCAGGAATACAAGGCAGTTTTTATGGCCGTCAGAGGTGGGGAGAATCAACGCATCCAGAAACTACACAGAGGCGGAAAATCGTCTTTAAAAAGACGCGCCCTGAGAAGGACGCTCAACGCCGCTGTGTTTTGCTCTTTAGAGCGAAATTCACTCTTTTAGAATAACTCTTTCGAAGTTGTCTGCGCTGTCGAAGCGCCCAGGGGCAAGAATACACAGCCGTGCACGAATGAGAAAGCCGCTGTTATGCGCTGTCAGATCCAACAGCATGCAGAGCGTCAGAGGATTAAACAGGAATTGGGTGTGTAACTCGCAGCAGACTGCATGCACGACCATCGGCTCCGAAGAAATTTTCTGAAATAACTTCCGTATTTGCGCCGCTTAAATACCCGTATGTCCGGGGGCGGAACATGCAAATACTGGGTGCCAACTCTCATTGGCCTTTTTTCATAGTTCAGAGGTGAATATCGGCGCTCAAGAGAGACCCCTAGTGTCGCTTCTCTGACACAACGTGGAGAGAGCGACAGAAGGGGAACCGCTGTCAAGTAAGTCTATGGAATTGCATTATCCAACATCAGGCAAAATGGCTTCAGAGGAAACGTCTTTAGACAAAAAGTTCTCAGAATGAGTAGAAAGTTGGTCGCTAGGCAGAGTTGGTAGCTAAACTGGCTGAGTTTGGTTGCTAGCTTGCAAAACTAGCTGAGCTATCTCTAACTTTTTAAATGAGTGTTTAAATATAAATTAATAACTAGCTAGCTAACATAATTGGGGAAAGTTTAAACTTGCATTTGAAACTCATTGAGTTTACTTACACATGCATTTGTTTTGAGTTGTTGTTGCAATTATGAAATGACTTGTCATGTCAGGTACACATTTTAACACAAAATTCACAACACTGTAGGTTTGCATGGTTTACTGGTACTAACAAAGTATTGCGATACCCAAAAAAAATGTAAATGGTACTGTGGAGGCATGACCGAGCAGCGCGCTGTGGCGAGTGAAGCAGGGGTGATGAGAGGTGAATGATTTCCACCAGTGCTTAACACCTATCTTGTGTTTCAGTGAGGAGTGATGGGGGTTTTTAAGGAGACAGCGGCAGAGCAGGGAGAGAGCCCAGCTGAGAAGCTACATGTGTGTTGGCCGCTGCGGTTTTAATTTATGACAAAGCACCTTGAGTTATGTGCGAGTGAAGCTGTACCATTGTGCTTTGAAGCAAACAAGTTTTCTGTTGAATAAAAAGATATTCCTGTGTTGGAATCACCATCTTCCCTCCCTCTTTCCCAGAACTTCAAGATCTTGCTACAGGTACCATATCATCTTGTTGCTAATTTCAGTATAGTATGCTGTCATTAGCAGTATGTTATAAGCAGTCATTTATTCTCATCACTGGACTTCCTGTTCCTGACGGCATGCTGCATCAGTGTTTGTAACCTGCTTATCATTGCTTATTCTTATTCTCATACGTTCATCGTTTATTATTTTAAATTTTACCGTTTTGTGTTTTTCCACTTTTCTACTGTCTCTACTGTGTGTGTATATTACCCGTTGATGCTGGCACTGTCAGGATGCCGGTTTGATCAGCCTCGTTGTGTTTGTGTCTGTGTCGTTGTTCGTCCGTAGCGCTTGGCTGTCTTGTTTGTCCGCCCGCACGCTTCAGCGCGTGGTGTTTGTGTTCATTCACCTTGTGTGTCTGCACGTGTTGTTTTTCATGCGCGCTACTGTCAGCTGTCGCCCCTCCCTCTTGTTACCTTGTTAGTTCAACATTACACTCACGTGCCACTCCTCATTAGCCTCTCTTTATATTCCCCTTGTGTTTTTTGTCTCTTGCCAGATCATGTTTTTTCCTGTGTTATTCATGTCTTGCTAATCTTGCTTTTTGCTGTTTGTGGAAATCTAGTTATCTAGTCTAGTTTTATTTTTTTTCTTCCATTAGATTTGCTTTGGAATCCTAGGGTTTTCCTATTTTTCGTTTCTTTTGCTGTGTCTTGATTCCAGCTTGTCCAACCCTGATTTGATTTGTTATTTTTTATCTTTATTGATATTTTCCATTTTATTTTGCTATACATTAACTTGGTTTAGTTTATAGATTTTTGCATAATTTTTTCTCATCCCCTGTAGTTTGCATTTCGAGCAGTTTAGCCTTTCCCTTTTTTCCCCTCTCCAGTCTCACCGTCTTCCAGGCTGCTGGACAGAGCCTATTCCCTCGCCACCCTCGGGCTACCAGCAGTCAGCTCCCTTCCCCCTCGCCGCACCTCACCTGCCAGCACAGCCCGTTGCTTCCCTCGTCTCATTCACCATCATCATTGACCTCTTTTGCGGACTGTGCTTGGCTGGGAGTTACCGTCCTATGGACCCAGTCTACGTTTCCTGAGGCCGTTACTATCTGGAGACCTCGTCCTGTCCGGCCCGAGCTTGTCAAATTTCCCAATAAACTGTGGTGAACCCTGCAATTGAGTCCTCTTCTTTCTGAACCCTGACAGTACGATCTGGCCAGATATGGATTCAGCAGGCTCAGATGTAGTCCGGACTGCCATCGCCCAGCAGGGGATTCTGCTAGGACATCATGCTTCACGGATTACTACCACTACCCGTGATGTAGAGTTAATGGCCAACCAGATGGCAGACCTCACCGCACAGCTTAGAGGTTTGCGAAGGGACCAGGAGACCATCAGAGCGGTTGCTGCTGCCTCACCCCCCGTACCCGCTCATGCGGGTCTAGAACCCCGAGTGCCCACACCTACCCCCTATGATGGCGACCCCAAGTCCTGTCGTGCATTCTTGACTCAGTGTTCCATCATCTTTGCCTTGCAGCCTACCATCTACGCTTCTGAGCTTACCAAGGTGGCCTTTGTCATCACTCTGCTCACCGGCAAGGCTCGTGAATGGGGAACCACTGTGTGGGCAGCCAAGGCTCTATTCTGCACCACCTTCGAGCTGTTTGAGAAGGAGATGCTTAAGGTATTTGATTGATCACTGGCAGGTAAGGAGGCCGCTAGCCACCTCGCCAGGTTGAGACAGGGGGACCACTCCATGACCGATTTCTCAATCCGCTTCCATACCCTTGCTGCCTTAACTGGATGGAATGAGGAGGCTTGCTGGGACCGTTTCCGGGAGGGCCTTAACGACAAGCTCCAAGATGAAATTGCCATTCATGACTTGCCATCCTCATTCAACGGCCTGGTGGATTTGGCCCTCAGAGTGGAGACTCGTCTGGAGATGCGACGTCAGAGACGATCTGTTCGTGTTCAAGGGAGAGGAACCATATCTCCACTGGCAGTAACCAGCCATGGCCTTGAGCCTCACCCGGAGCCAGAACCCATGCAGGTGGGGCGAATGTGGCTGGCAGCAGAGGAGAGACAACGCCGCATATCCCAGGGACTCTGTCTCTACTGCGGCAAACCAGGACATTTTGCAGCCCAGTGCCCGTTAAAAGCCAGGGCTCGCCAGTAATTGGGGAAGTACTGGTGAGCGTATCTCCCTTGTCTTGTTCCCCCGGTTCTCGCACCCTTCTTCCTGCCACTGTCGGGTGGGGCCCCTACTCAAGACTTTGCTCAGTCTTAGTTGATTCTGGTGCGGAGGGTGACTTTATTGATGCTGATTTGGTAGCTCGTTGGAGAATTCCTACCTCCCCCCTCCAGAAAACTATCACAGCGAGGGGACTTAACGGCTCCATCTTGGCCCAAATAACCCGTCACTGACCCTGTAAGCCTAGTCATCTCTGGCAACCACCGTGAGGAGATTGTATTCTACCTCCTTAAGTCTCCTAGCACCGCCATTGTATTGGGGCACCCTTGGCTGGTTAAGCACAATCCCCATGTGAGTTGGTTAGAAAATTCTGTGTTAGCGTGGAGCTCTTTTTGTCACAAGTTTTGTTTGGGTGCGGCTTCGTTTTCTGGCTCTGTTTCTTCTATGTTACAGGAGGAGGCGGTGGATCTAACCGGTGTTCCTATGGAGAACCTTGGCCTGCGACGCGTGTTCAGCAAGTCCCGGGCGGCATCCCTTCCTCCGCATCGGCCTTATGACTGTGCCATTGACCTTCTTCCAGGCACCTCTCCACCCAAGGGCCGCCTATACTCCCTCTCTGGACCAGAGAGGGGGGCACTGGATAAGTATATCCATGAGTCATTGGCGGCTGGCCTCATCCGACCCTCCTCCTCCCCCGCAGGCGCAGGGTTCTTCTTCGTGGGGAAGAAGGATGGTTCACTCCGTCCCTGCATCGATTATCGTGGGCTGAATGACATCACCATAAAGAACCGGTACCCCCTGCCATTGATGTCCACTGCTCACGAGCTGTTGCAGGGAGCCCAGGTCTTCACTAAATTGGATCTCCGCAATGCCTACCACCTGGTTCGGATCAGGGAGGGTGATGAGTGGAAGACGGCGTTCAACACCCCCACTGGGCACTTTGAATATAGGGTGATGCCCTTTGGGCTCACCAATGCCCCGGCCGTTTTCCAGGCATGATCAGGAGACATGATCAATAGATTTGTCTTTGTGTACCTTGATGATATCCTAATTTTTTCCCCTTCATTACAGGTACACATTCAGCATGTACGCCAGGTGCTGCAACGTCTTCTGGAGAACCAGTTGTACGTCAAGGCAGAGAAATGTATGTTCCACGCTGACTCCGTTCCGTTCTTGGGGCAAATAATCTCAGCGGAGGGGATCAAGGTAGATCCGGTGAAGGTAAGGGCTGTCTCCGAATGGCCAGTCCCTGACTCCTGCAAGGCGTTGCAGCGATTCCTGGGTTTTGCTAACTTCTATAGGCGGTTTATCCGCAGCTTCAGTCAAACCGCGGCACCTTTGACAGCTCTAACCTCCACACGTGTTCCTTTCAGGTGGTCAAATCAGGCTCAGGAGGCTTTCCAGAGACTTAAGAAGTGTTTCACCTCTGCGCCTATCCTGTCTGTTCCTGAACCTGATCTGCAATTTATTGTGGAGGTAATTGCTTCAGAGGTTGGGGTTGGAGCAGTTCTCTCCCAGCGATCCCCTCGTGATGGAAAAGTACACCCTTGTGCATTCTTCTCGCACCGCCTGAGCCCGGCTGAACAGAACTATGATGTCGGTAACCGGGAGCTGCTCGCGGTTAGACTGGCCCTGGGTGAGTGGCGTCACTGGCTGGAGGGCGCGGCGGAGCCCTTCTTGGTCTGGACCGATCATAAGAACCTTGAGTATATCCGCTCGACCAGGAGGTTGAACCCTCGGCAGGCCAGATGGGCACTCTTCTTCGGCCGGTTCAGTTTCACCATCTCATACTGGCCAGGATCGAAGAACATTAAGCCTGATGCCCTATCCCACCTTTTTGACTGCACTAGGGGTAAGTCGTTTCCCGACACCATAGTGCCTGAAGATGTTGTGGTGGCTGCCGTGTCCTGGGGGTTGAGGGACAGGTCAGGGAGGCCCTACGAGGGGTGGCTGTTCCGATGGGTTGCCCGGATGGTCTGTTGTTTGTCCCTGAGCCATTGCGTGCAGTTGTGTTGAAGTGGAGCCACACATCGAGGCTGGCATGTCATCCAGGTGTGCGGAGAACTCTGGCTTCTGCTCGTCAATGCTTCTGGTGGCCAAACATGGACCAAGACGCCAGACAGTTTGTGGCAGCCTGCTTGGTTTGCGCCCAGAATAAGTCGTCTAACAAGCCCCCCGCTGGTCTGCTACAATCTTTGCCCGTTCCCTCCTGGTCTCACATTTCCCCTGGTCTCACATTTCCCTTGATTATGTTACTGGCCTCCCTCCCTCAAGGGGCTGCACCATGATTTTGACGGTGGTTGACCGCTTTTCCAAGGCGGTGCACTTTATTCCCCTTCCCAAACTGCCCACGGCTATGGAGACGGCACTGGTGGTGGTCAATCACGTCTTCAGGATTCATGGTCTTCCGACGAACATGGTGTCTGACAGGGGGCCCCAGTTCGTTTCCCACTTTTGGAGGGAGTTCTGTCGTCTAATTGGGGCTACTGCCAGCCTGACTTCAGGATTCCATCCGCAGACCAACGGGCAGTCTGAGTGGGCCAACCAGGATTTAGAGCGCATGCTTCGCTGTCTGGCATCACATAATCCCGCCTCCTGGAGCCAGCAGCTCACCTGGGCAGAATATGCACACAACACACTTCCGGTGGCATCAACTGGTATGTCCCCTTTTCAGTGCTCTCTTGGTTATCAGCCTCCTCTGTTCTCTTCACAGGAATCTGAAGCCGCTGTCCCCTCTGCCCAGGCCTTTGTCCAGCGTTGTAAAAGAACCTGGAGAAGAGCCAGAGAGGTCCTGCTTCGGGCAGGGAGACGTGCCAAGGTGGCAGCAGACCGCCGGCGGACTCCGGCACCCAAGTATGTCTGTGGGCAGAGGGTATGGCTGTCCACTAAGGACCTACCTCTTAAGGTACCGGCACGCAAGTTAGCACCCAGGTTCATAGGGCCCTACCACATCTCTAAGGTCCTGAGTCCTGTGGCGGTGCGGATCAGACTCCCACCTGCTCTCAGTCGTGTGCACCCTGTCTTCCATGTCTCTCGTGTAAAACCAGTATTTTCTTCCCCCCTGAACCCTACTGTGTCTGTCCCACCCCGTCTGGTTGATGGGGTCCCTGTGTATACCGTCAGGAGATTGCTGGACTCCAGGAGGCGTGGTAGGGGATACCAGTACCTTGTGGACTGGGAGGGATACGGCCTGGAGGAGAGATGTTGGGTGCCGTCCCGGGATATTCTGGACCGCTTGCTGATCGAGGACTTCCACCAGCAATGGCCCCTTTCTACCCAGGGAGGGTCTGGGGACGCCCCTGAAAGGGGGGGGGGTACTGTCAGGATGCCGGTTTGATCAGCCTCGTTGTGTTTGTGTCTGTGTCGTTGTTCGTCCGTAGCGCTTGGCTGTCTTGTTTGTCCGCCCGCGCGTTTCGGCGCGTGGTGTTTGTGTTCGTTCACCTTGTGTCTGCATGTGTTGTTTTTCATGCGCGCTACTGTCAGCTGTCGCCCCTCCCTCTTGTTACCTTGTTAGTTCAACATTACACTCACGTGCCACTCCTCATTAGCCTCTCTTTATATTCCCCTTGTGTTTTTTGTCTCTTGCCAGATCGTGTTTTTTCGTGTGTTATTCACGTCTTGCTAATCTTGCTTTTTGCTGTTTGTGGAAATCTAGTTATCTAGTCTAGTTTTATTTTTTTTTCTTCCATTAGATTTGCTTTGGAATCCTAGGGTTTTCCTATTTTTCGTTTCTTTTGCTGTGTCTTGATTCCAGCTTGTCCAACCCTGATTTGATTTGTTATTTTTTATCTTTATTGATATTTTCCATTTTATTTTGCTATACATTAACTTGGTTTAGTTTATAGATTTTTGCATAATTTTTTCTCATCCCCTGTAGTTTGCATTTCGAGCAGTTTAGCCTTTCCCCTTTTTTCCCCTCTCCAGTCTCACCGTCTTCCAGGCTGATGGACAGAGCCTATTCCCTCGCCACCCCCGGGCTACCAGCAGTCAGCTCCCTTCCCCCTCGCCGCACCTCACCTGCCAACACAGCCCGTTGCTTCCCTCGTCTCATTCGCCATCATCATTGACCTCTTTTGCGGACTGCTCTTGGCTGGGAGTTACCGTCCTATGGACCCAGTCTACGTTTCCTGAGGCCGTTACTATCTGGAGACCTCGTCCTGTCCAGCCCGAGCTTGTCAAATTTCCCAATAAACTGTGGTGAACCCTGCAATTGAGTCCTCTTCTTTCTGAACCCTGACAGGCACCTAGCTCAAGTCTGTGTTTGTTGCCTACTAGCTTTTTAGCATTGCTTATATATCTGTTTTTTAATCCTTCCAGCTTTTAATCCTTATCATCTGCGTGCATTTTCCGTGTGCATCTGCTTTCTATTTTTATCGCGATTAAACTTTGTGCATTTTACAGTGTGCACCCGTTTTTCTCCTCTGTGTTACACAGATTATTGCATCGATCTCAAAGCACTGCTTATCAAGAACAACCATAATTAAAGCTGCGAGCAGCGATGACGGGCCCAAGCCGGTGGCATCGCCACCCCTGGGCCTTTAGGGTCGCCGCGCACGACGGGCAATAACGTAAGCTCGCTTCGACCGTCGAGAAGATGTGTGCAAATTCCAAGAAATCCACATTCAAACCAAAATATCTGACTTTCTGTTGGTCTGTTTGTTCACTTGAGACATAAGGGGGTGATTTAAAAGCATTTTGAAAGTGACACACTTCCTTCTGCCAGTTGGTGGCGCTATAACTAACTCACAATAGCAACATCCATGCGATCGGCCTCTTACAGCGAACACACTGCTGAAGTTTCGTCGAACTGAAGTTTGTCTTACTGCCTTCTGCCAGTTATTATAGGCTTTGTACTTTACTCACGCTCCAATACCGACGTAGAAAATCATCCTCTTTGCATGCGCAAAAATATGCTTGGAAACATCACAGTGAGCGGTGCTTACTGTGAATGATACTGAATTGTACTACTGACTATTTAAACAGAGTAATTTTTATATGGTAGGTTTACTATTTTATTATTATATTTTATTGCGGCTATAATGAACAGGCTGCAATGTCAAGATTGCAATGATGGAGTGTGTGTGTGTGTGTATTTGTAACCTTAAAGGGGTCATATAATGCCATTTTTGTACAAGTTAATATGAATCTTTAGGGTCTAAATGAAAACTTTGTAATATACTTTTATTAAAAATTCTCATTAGTGTTTTAAGAAAACACAAATTTTAACTGCTCAAAAACAGCTCCGCTTTCAGCACTGCGTTTCAGTGCATATGACTTTAAATGATAATGAGGTTTGGTCACCCGCCCCTCCCTCCGTTCTGGGGAATTGTAGTCTTGAATCATATGCATTTGCAAGATGTAAACAGTATTTTGCCAGTATTGTGTTACCATTCATCTTCATGCAGTTATAACTGTTTTTTTTACATTACTTCTTAATCAGTAACATACAAGTAAACCAGGTGTAACTTAGTGTTACCATGTTAACTGTAACACCTGCGTACACAGTTTTTAATAACACAATAACCATAACGCGTTGTTCATTATAAACGTGTGATTATGAATTATATTGAGAACGTCGTAACGTTATGGAAAACATGCCGTAATGTACCCTGAGTGTAAACATTAGCCACATGCAGTTTAGCGTTGTTTTGGTTGAACTCACCTCTGAGTGCTGCTTTACCTGCAGTTGAGCGTTGTTAAACTCACCGATGAATGGTGTTGTACGCCACAATGAGCGTTGTTAAACTCACCGATGAATGCGGTTGCCTATGAACGCGCTAAACCTTTGCTGAGAGGGCACTTTGATATCAGATTGTGAGGGTTTTTAAAAATAAAAAAACTGTTGGAGGGTCAGATAAAGATGATCTGGGGCCACCATTATACTAGCCCTGCCATAGATCATTCATTGTAGCCTATTCCTTTTTATTTTTATTTATTGCAGTCTCGACCCATTCGCAGCAGACTAAAAGCGTACGTGCAGGTCCAGCTGTTTCGTTTTGGTGGTGCGATGAAGACTTTCGTCGAACATCAGCACGTAACGGTCCCGTGATTTTGGAAATTAGTCATCATCCGCTATTCCAAAGCGTGAATGGCTGATGGCTGTCGTTTGCTGGAGACCCTTGACAGCAGTTAGATATTTTTCACTTTTTGAATGAGACTCCAGCGCCCGTACACCCAACATTCCCAATTTAATAGCTTTCTTGCATAAGCAGTAGGCTTCAAATGCGTTATTTGCAACTGGGTTTAACCAAGCACGAAATTCAGATTTTTCAAGCCAAGTATCGCTAAACTTGCACTTCCTCATAGCTGAATAAAATCCGTTTAACGTCTTTCTGTTGTATCCGAGAGACTCGCGCCAATAACACGAAAGCTCAAAGCTGGCTGTTGCATGTTGGTCTATTTTGTAGTCATAATACAGCTGAATTATATTTGGACTAGCGAAATAAGAAACTACAACACCACGGAAGTAAAAAAAGAAACATTCCAAAGCTGCATGGAGCATTTAAATGAGATTTACATGGACGTAGGAAAATTAAGACCTGTTAAAAATTATTTAAGACCTAGAACACAATACTTCAGCAAATTTAAGACTTTTTAAGGCCTTAAATTGTGATTTTGAAATTTTAGACTTTTTAAGACCCCGTGGAAACCCTGTTTTTTTTTTTATTTTTTTTTTTTTGTAGAGTATTTTTTTATTATATCACCAAAGCAATGACGCTCACGACTCCCGTTGAAGTATCCAGCATCTCTAAGGTCTGCAAATAACTCCATCCAGAACTGAGACCTATATACATTTTGAAGAGTCCTCAAGCTGATGCTTACACCGTGTACAGCGTACGAGTGGCCCTCGTTAAAATATTGAACGCAATGATGCAGTATGTCTTGTTTTTCCGTCTGGTCCGCGTCTTTTAAAATCTCCAAACACCGTTCTCAACAGTCAACACGTACAAGTGTTCTTCTTACGTTAAAACAACGAGAATACAGAAAATGTGCTTAGACCTCCATCTAGTGGTTATATTATAGAATTAAAGGAGAAATTACATATGAGACAGCTTTATAACTGAAATAGACAAGTTTAATATAACTATACTGATAAGTGTATATTTCCAACGTCATGTTTGTGTTATCCGTTTCTGTAAGTTTTTGTGACGTGTTTCAGAAAGATAATCGCTTAGACAGAGTAATAGTTTATTTTCATCTTAACCGGACATCACAGTTGATCACTGAAATAATTCATAATTCAATATATTGATACCGATTTCTTTATCAACTGTTTGTTCAATTGAGACATAAGGGGTGAATTCAAAGCATTTTGAAAGTGACACACTTCCTTCTGCCAGTTGGTGGCGCTATAACTTTGACTCACAATAGTCACATCCACGCGACCGGCCTCTTCAAGTGAAGAAACTGCTTAAGTTTCATCGAGATCAAGTAATGTATGCAGAAGTTATAACACACTTCCTTGCTGTTTAAGCTTCATTTATGTGCTTTTTGAGCTTCAAAGTTCTTGTGCAATGTGTTCCACATTCAAACCAAAATATCTGACTGTAGGTCAAAGTATGAAACCAATACCCCACTTTTGTCTGAAGGTGGCGCTACTGAGCCCCTGCACCAGGCATCAAAAAGAAAATTCAAGTTTGAAGAGCTGCCGCGACAGCAGTATTTAAGATATCAATAATTCTTTCACACGTCTACATCTGCCGTGTGTTTACATTATACACCTAAAGTTTGAAGTAAATCGTGTAACAATAAGTGGGTGATTTTAAAGCATTTTGAAAGTGACACACTTCCTTCTGCCAGTTGGTGGCGCTATAGCTTTGACTCACAATAGTCACATCCATGCGATCGGCCTCTTACAGCGAACACACCGCTGAAGTTTCATCGAGATCAATTAATGTATGTAGAAGTTAACACTCTGACTGTTTCTCGTTTCTCGCCATCATTTCGTTTCCTTGCCACGGCCAAACCGTTGGAGATATCAATAATCTGCCGGCAATTTTTCATGGTCAATGTCTTGACATCATGCTGACCGAGTTTGGTGGCGATTGGTGGAGTTCTCTGGGAGGAGTATTCCAAATTCCATTAGCGTGCGTTTTCAAACAACCCTAAATAGACGGTTTCCTGTTGGTCTGGGGTAAAAAGTGAAAGTATGAAGGATATATGAAATGATGAGATCTATATGTGTACCGAGTTTCATATTATTACATGCAAGCGTGTTTGAGTTATAGACCAAGTTTTCGGCCCCTGTTCCAGGGGCGCTGTCGAGCCCCTGCCACGCCCGGGTACCAGCTTCAGGCCGGCCCTAATGACCGCGAGGTTCTGACACGTGTGCAAAGTTTCAAGAGTTTTTGAGCATGTTAAGAGCCCCAAAAGTGCCCGTAAGTCGTAAAAAAAAAAAAAAAATAATAATAATAAATATAGCTGCGAGCAGCGATGGCGGGCCCAAGCCGGTGGCACCGCCACCCCGTGCCTTTAGGGTCGCTGTGCACGATGGGCAATAACGTAACCTCGCTTTGACCGTCGAGAAGACGTGTGCTGTAGAGCTCGCGATCAGCGTGGGCTCTGCAAAAGTTCGCATGGAGGGCACATATCAACCACAAAGTATGCGTGAGCACCCTTCCGATACCTAAAATGAAAAATGAGACACCCTACGGTCTCATGGAGTTAATGGACACATGAAATAAGTACACAAGACTGAAAATTCATATGAAGTGTGCCATTTGAGACAGGGACAGTGCCTAGGACCGTGAACCACAATAGTCACATCTATGAGGTAATTCAAATGTAGAATAATTTTTGATGTCATAGGTCAATATCTTTTGCAGCACTTAAACGTGTTAATCCAGAAGGCCAGTATTTATCCGGAGGTCTCTGTTCAGGTTTATTAATGTAATTATAATTTACGCACTGCTGAAGTTTCATCGAGATCAGTTAATGTATGCAGAAGTTATAACACACTTCCTTGCTTTTATGCTGCCTTTATGTGCTTTTTGGAGCTTCAAAGTTCATTTGCAATGTGTTCCACATTCAAACCAAAATATCTGACTTTCTGTTGGTCTGTTTGTTCACTTGAGACATAAGAGGGTGATTTAAAAGCATTTTGAAAGTGACACACTCCCTTCTGCCAGTTGTTGGTGCTATAACTTTGTCTCACAATAGTCACATCCATGTGACACACTGCTGAAGTTTCATCGAGATCAGTTAATGTATGCAGAAGTTATAACACACTTCCTTGCTTTTATGCTGCCTTTATGTGCTTTTTGGAGCTTCAAAGTTCATTTGCAATGTGTTCCACATTCAAACCAAAATATCTGACTTTCTGTTGGTCTGTTTGTTCACTTGAGACATAAGAGGGTGATTTAAAAGCATTTTGAAAGTGACACACTCCCTTCTGCCAGTTGTTGGTGCTATAACTTTGTCTCACAATAGTCACATCCATGTGACACACTGCTGAAGTTTCATCGAGATCAGTTAATGTATGCAGAAGTTATAACACACTTCCTTGCTTTTATGCTGCCTTTATGTGCTTTTGGAGCTTCAAAGTTCATTTGCAATGTGTTCCACATTCAAACCAAAATATCTGATTTTCTGTTGGTCTGTTTGTTCACTTGAGACATAAGAGGGTGATTTCAAAGCATTTTGAAAGTGACACACTTCCTTCTGCCAGTTGGTGGTGCTATAACTTTGACTCACAGTAGTCACATCCATGCGACCGGCCTCTTCCCGCAAACACACTGCTGAAGTTTCATCGAGATCAGTTAATGTATGCAGAAGTTATAACACACTCCCTTCTTTTATGTTACTTTTGATGTGCTTTTTGAGCTTCAAAGTTAATTTGAAATGTGTTCCACATTCAAACCAAAATATCTGACTTTCTGTTGGTCTGACCTAATGACTGTAAATTAGAAAGTTGTTCGGCCCGACGAGATCTAGAAGTGTTCCGAAGTTTCATATTATTACATGCAAGCATGTTTGATATATGGACAAGTGTTTGAATCCCATTCCAGGTGTCGCTATCGAGCCCCCTGCCACGCCCGGGTACCAGATTCAGCCCGGCCCTGATGGCCGCGGGTTCTGACCTGTGTGCAAAGTTTCAAGAGTTTTCGAGCATGTTAAGGGCCCCAAAAGTCCCAGAAACCTTGAAAAACAATCAAACAATCAAAAAGCAAATCTAAACCCAACAGAGAACCCCCCTCCCTCCCCACACACACACACACAAAAAAAATTTGGCAGGCCCATTCTGTCTGTCAGACAGAGAGACACTGAGAGAAAAAACACAGAAAGGGAGGAGGAGGGTCACTCAGAAAGAGAAAAATTTTAAGAAATCCACATTCAAACCACAATATCTGACTTTCTGTTGGTCGGAGCTAATGACTGTAAATTAGAAAGTTGTTCGGCTCGACGAGAACAATATACACGCCGAGTTTTGTAACTGTAGATAGAACTAACTAAGTTATAACACACTTCATGTGTCCATTTTTAGTCATAAATCAATTTCCTCGCCACGGCCAAACCGTTCGAGATATCAAAAATCCGTCCGGAATGTAGCATCCTCAATGTCTTGACTTCATGCCGACCGAGTTTGGTGGCGATTGGATTCATTCTCTAGGAGGAATATATATAATTCCAGAGCACGTGTTTCCAAACAACCCATAATAGCCGACTTCCTGTTGGGCTGGCGTAAAACTTAGAGCACGAAAGTTGTTCGGCCCGACGAGACCTACAAGTGTACCGAGTTTCATATCATTACATGCAAGCATGTTTGATATATGGACAAGTGTTCGAATCCCATTCCAGGGGCGCTGTCGAGCCCCCTGCCACGCTCCGGGTACCATCTTCGGTCCGACCCTGATGGCCGCGGGTTCCGACCCGTGTGCAAAGTTTCAAGAGTTTTCGAGCACGTTAAGGGCCCCAAAACCTTGAAAAACAAAAATAAAAGCATTTTCACTCCTCAGCAAAATCAGCACCCTCCCCCAGACACAGAGAGACGTAGGGTCAGTGAGAGAGTGAGAGAAAATTCTCCAAAACATCCACATTCAAACCACAATATCTGACTTTCTGTTGGTCTGAGCTAATGACTGTAAATTAGAAAGTTGTCCGGCTCGATGAGAACAATATAATTCCTGAGTTGTGTGACTGTGGGTCAAAGTGTAAAGCAACCCCCCCACTTTTGTCAAAAGGTGGCGCTACTGAGCCCCTGCACCACGCCCGTTTCTGAAACTTTGCACATGTGTACTGGCTAATAAATGTGATGTGTCCATCGAGTTTCATGCAATTTCAAGTATGCTAAGAGTCTCAAAAGCATCAAAAAGAATATTCGAGTTTGAAGCGTTGTCACGGCGACAGTATAGAAGATATCAATAATCCTTTCACATGTCTACATCTGCCGTGTGTTTACATTATACACCTAAAGTTTTAAGTAAATCGGGTAAAAATAAGTGGGTGATTTCAAAGCATTTTGAAAGTGACACACTTCCTTCTACCAGTTGGTGGCGCTATAACTTTGACTGACAATAGTCACATCCATGCGATCGGCTTCTTCCAGCGATCACGCTGCTGCGGTTTCATGGAGATCAATTAATGTTTGCAGAAGTTATAACACACTTCCTGTTTCTCTTTTCGCGCCATCATTTAGTTTCCTCGCCACGGCCAAACCGTTAGAGATATCAAAAATCTGCCGGCAAGTTTTCATGCTCAATGTCTTGACATCATGCTGACCGAGTTTGGTGGCGATTGGTGGAATTCTCTGGGAGGAGTATTCCAAATTCCATTGCGTGCGTTTTCAAACAACCCTAAATAGACGGTTTCCTGTTGGTCTGGGGTAAAAAGTAAAAGTATGAAGGATATATGAAACGATGAGATCTATATGTGCACCGAGTTTCATATTATTACATGCAAGCGTGTTTGAGTTATAGACCAAGTTTTCGGACCCTGTTCCAGGGGCGCTGTCGAGCCCCCTGCCACGCTCGGTACCAGCTTCAGCCCGGCCCTGATGGCCGCGGGTTCTGACCCGTGTGCAAAGTTTCAAGAGTTTTTGAGCACGTTAAGAGCCCCAAAAGTGCCCCAATAGTCGTAAAAAAAATAATAATAATAATAATAATAATAATAATAATAATCCTAACGAAAACAATAGGGTCCTACGCACTTTGTGCTTGGGCCCTAATAATAATAATAATTAAAGCTGCGAGCAGCGATGACGGGCCCAAGCCGGTGGCACCGCCACCCCTGGGCCTTTAGGGTCGCCGCGCACGACGGGCAATAACGTAAGCTCGCTTCGACCGTCGAGAAGATGTGTGCAAATTCCAAGAAATCCACATTCAAACCAAAATATCTGACTTTCTGTTGGTCTGTTTGTTCACTTGAGACATAAGGGGTGATTTAAAAGCATTTTGAAAGTGACACACTTCCTTCTGCCAGTTGGTGGCGCTATAACTGACTCACAATAGCAACATCCACGCGATCGGCCTCTTACAGCGAACACACTGCTGAAGTTTCGTCGAGATCAATTAATGTATGCAGAAGTTATAACAGACTTCCTGTTTCTCTTACTGCCTTCTGCCAGTTATTATAGGCTTTGTACTTTACTCACGCTCCAATACCGACGTAGAAAATCATCCTCTTTGCATGCTAAAAATATGCTTGGAAACATCACAGTGGAGCGGTGCTTACTGTGAATGATACTGAATTGTACTACTGACTATTTAAACAGAGTAATTTTTATATGGTAGGTTTACTATTTTATTATTATATTTTATTAGTGGCTATAATGAACAGGCTGCAATGTCAAGATTGCAATGATGGAGTGTGTGTGTGTGTGTGTGTGTATTTGTAACCTTAAAGGGGTCATATAATGCCATTTTTGTACAAGTTAATATGAATCTTTAGGGTCTAAATGAAAACTTTGTAATATACTTTTATTAAAAATTCTCATTAGTGTTTTAAGAAAACACAAATTTTAACTGCTCAAAAACAGCTCCGTTTTCAGCACGCCGTTTCAGTGCATATGACTTTAAATGATAATGAGGTTTGGTCACCCCGCCCCTCCCTCCGTTCTGGGGAATTGTAGTCTTGAATCATATGCATTTGCAAGATGTAAACAGTATTTTGCCAGTATTGTGTTACCATTCATCTTCATGCAGTTATAACTGTTTTTTTTACATTACTTCTTAATCAGTAACATACAAGTAAACCAGGTGTAACTTAGTGTTACCATGTTAACTGTAACACCTGCGTACACAGTTTTTAATAACACAATAACCATAACGCGTTGTTCATTATAAACGTGTGATTATGAATTATATTGAGAACGTCGTAACGTTATGGAAAACATGCCGTAATGTACCCTGAGTGTAAACATTAGCCACATGCAGTTTAGCGTTGTTTTGGTTGAACTCACCTCTGAGTGCTGCTTTACCTGCAGTTGAGCGTTGTTAAACTCACCGATGAATGGTGTTGTACGCCACAATGAGCGTTGTTAAACTCACCGATGAATGCGGTTGCCTATGAACGCGCTAAACCTTTGCTGAGAGGGCACTTTGATATCAGATTGTGAGGGTTTTTAAAAATAAAAAAACTGTTGGAGGGTCAGATAAAGATGATCTGGGGCCACCATTATACTAGCCCTGCCATAGATCATTCATTGTAGCCTATTCCTTTTTATTTTTATTTATTGCAGTCTCGACCCATTCAGCAGCAGACCAAAAACGTACGTGCAGGTCCAGCTGTTTCGTTTTGGTGGTGCGATGAAGACTTTCGTCGAACATCAGCACTGAACGGTCCCGTGATTTTGGAAATTAGTCATCATCCGCTATTCCAAAGCGCGTAATGGCTGATGGCTGTCGTTTGCTGGAGACCCTTGACAGCAGTTAGATATTTTTCACTTTTTGAATGAGACTCCAGCGCCCGTACACCCAACATTCCCAATTTAATAGCTTTCTTGCATAAGCAGTAGGCTTCAAATGCGTTATTTGCAACTGGGTTTAACCAAGCACGAAATTCAGATTTTTCAAGCCAAGTATCGCTAAACTTGCACTTCCTCATAGCTGAATAAAATCCGTTTAACGTCTTTCTGTTGTATCCGAGAGACTCGCGCCAATAACACGAAAGCTCAAAGCTGGCTGTTGCATGTTGGTCTATTTTGTAGTCATAATACAGCGAATTATATTTGGACTAGCTGAAATAAGAAACTACAACACCACGGAAGTAAAAAAGAAACATTCCAAAGCTGCATGGGAGCATTTAAATGAGATTTACATGGACGTAGGAAAATTAAGACCTGTTAAAAATTATTTAAGACCTAGAACACAATACTTCAGCAAATTTAAGACTTTTAAGGCCTTAAATTGTGATTTTGAAATTTTAGACTTTTAAGACTTTTAAGACCCCGTGGAAACCCTGTTTTTTTTTTTTTATTTTTTTTTTGTAGAGTATTTTTTATTGTATCACCAAAGCAATGACGCTCACGACTCCCGTTGAAGTATCCAGCATCTCTAAGGTCTGCAAATAACTCCATCCAGAACTGAGACCTATATACATTTTGAAGAGTCCTCAAGCTGATGCTTACACCGTGTACAGCGTCACGAGTGGCCCTCGTTAAAATATTGAACGCAATGATGCAGTATGTCTTGTTTTTCCGTCTGGTCCGCGTCTTTTAAAATCTCCAAACACCGTTCTCAACAGTCAACACGTACAAGTGTTCTTCTTACGTTAAAACAACGAGAATACAGAAAATGTGCTTAGACCTCCATCTAGTGGTTATATTATAGAATTAAAGGAGAAATTACATATGAGACAGCTTTATAACTGAAATAGACAAGTTTAATATAACTATACTGATAAGTGTATATTTCCAACGTCATGTTTGTGTTATCCGTTTCTGTAAGTTTTTGTGACGTGTTTCAGAAAGATAATCGCTTAGACAGAGTAATAGTTTATTTTCATCTTAACCGGACATCACAGTTGATCACTGAAATAATTCATAATTCAATATATTGATACCGATTTCTTTATCAACTGTTTGTTCAATTGAGACATAAGGGGTGAATTCAAAGCATTTTGAAAGTGACACACTTCCTTCTGCCAGTTGGTGGCGCTATAACTTTGACTCACAATAGTCACATCCACGCGACCGGCCTCTTCAAGTGAAGAAACTGCTTAAGTTTCATCGAGATCAAGTAATGTATGCAGAAGTTATAACACACTTCCTTGCTGTTTAAGCTTCATTTATGTGCTTTTTGAGCTTCAAAGTTCTTGTGCAATGTGTTCCACATTCAAACCAAAATATCTGACTGTAGGTCAAAGTATGAAACCAATACCCCACTTTTGTCTGAAGGTGGCGCTACTGAGCCCCTGCACCAGGCATCAAAAAGAAAATTCAAGTTTGAAGAGCTGCCGCGACAGCAGTATTTAAGATATCAATAATTCTTTCACACGTCTACATCTGCCGGTGTTTACATTATACACCTAAAGTTTGAAGTAAATCGTGTAACAATAAGTGGGTGATTTTAAAGCATTTTGAAAGTGACACACTTCCTTCTGCCAGTTGGTGGCGCTATAACTTTGACTCACAATAGTCACATCCATGCGATCGGCCTCTTACAGCGAACACACCGCTGAAGTTTCATCGAGATCAATTAATGTATGTAGAAGTTATAACACTCTGACTGTTTCTCGTTTCTCGCCATCATTTCGTTTCCTTGCCACGGCCAAACCGTTGGAGATATCAATAATCTGCCGGCAATTTTTCATGGTCAATGTCTTGACATCATGCTGACCGAGTTTGGTGGCGATTGGTGGAGTTCTCTGGGAGGAGTATTCCAAATTCCATTGCGTGCGTTTTCAAACAACCCTAAATAGACGGTTTCCTGTTGGTCTGGGGTAAAAAGTGAAAGTATGAAGGATATATGAAATGATGAGATCTATATGTGTACCGAGTTTCATATTATTACATGCAAGCGTGTTTGAGTTATAGACCAAGTTTTCGGCCCCTGTTCCAGGGGCGCTGTCAAGCCCCTGCCACGCCCGGGTACCAGCTTCAGGCCGGCCTTAATGACCGCAGGTTCTGACCCGTGTGCAAAGTTTCAAGAGTTTTTGAGCATGTTAAGAGCCCCAAAAGTGCCCCGTAAGTCGTAAAAAAAAATAAAATAATAATAATAATAATAATAATAATAATAATAATCCTAACGAAAACAATAGGGTCCTACGCACTTTGTGCTTGGGCCCTAATAATAATAATAATAATAATCCTAACGAAAACAATAGGGTCCTACGCACTTTGTGCTTGGGCCCTAATAACAAACAATTGCATGAGGGATTCATATCGATCTCAAACCTCACCTTTCAGAAACAACCAAAAACAACAAACAATTGTGGTAAGTCATGGCATCTGCCCATGTTATTTATTCCTGCATTGCATGTAACATGTTTATGATAGCTTCTTCCGTCAGCAGTGAGGGATTAACATGTGATAAATGTAAGGCTGACTGACAAGGTCAATGAGTTAGAGACACGCATCCGAACTCTAGTGGAGGTCAGTGAGGTAGATACTGTGTTGGATGCGGGTAGTACAACAAGCAACACAGACACACTTTGGTTCTGGCTCTAGAGATCCTGCAGCAGGGCGTTTGGGAAACGTCTCGGTGGCACACTCTCTCAGCAAACGGCACCACTCACCCGTTCCTGTTAGTGTTTCCAATCGATTTTCCACACTCAGTGATGCACCCACTGAGAAATAGTAATAGAGACTCCAGCCACTATTGTAAAATGCATTTCTGGGGCTCGAGCGTCTGATATCAGATCAAATGTACAAGTGCTGACTAATGCTAAACGTAGATTTTCTAAAATTGTTATACATGTCGGGACTAATGATGTCTGGCTTCGCCAGTCGGAGATCACTAGAGATAATGTTAAAGAGGTTTGTGAACTTGCAGAAATGATGTCAGATTCTGTAATATGCTCTGGCCCCATCCCTTTTCGTGGTGAGTAGGTTTATAGTAGTTTAGTGTCATTAAAAGGCTGGATGTCTGAGTGGTGTCTGGAGAATGACATTGGATTTATAGACAATTGGAAGAGTTTTTGGGGTAGACCTGACCTGCTAAAGAGAGACGGACTCCATCCCTCCAGGGAAGGTGCCGCTCTCCTCTCTAGTAATTTGGCTCATAGTCTTAATAATGATAGTATCTGACTAACTGGGGCCCAGGTCAGGAAGCAGACAAACTGGTTAATCTGGGTGTCTGCTAGCTGTCTTGAGATGTCACACAGGCCTCATTATCTACAACACATAGAGACTGTATCACCTAGATATCTCATAGAGACTGTGTCTGATCCCTGAACTATCAAACACAAAACTCTCACTACATAATTTAGAATATTTTTTATTAAGGTCAAACTTGAAAAAAAAGTTTAATAAATAAAGATAAACGTAATATGAAGGTAGTCTACTATACATTAGATCTCTTTCTACCAAAGTACTAATAGTAAATTAAATTATTACAGATTTGGAAGCACTCGGTTTCACCGAAACCTAACTTAAACTGGATTAATATATTAGTTTAAATGAATCTACTCCCCCATGTTATTGTTATAAACTTGAGCCTCGTCTGAAGAGTCGAGGTGGAGGTGTTGCTACAATTTACTAGGGATGCACCGACACCACTTTTTCTCTTCCGATCTGATTCAGATACCGGAAATATGCTTTTTTGCATAATCAGTTTAGAATACCTTATTGGGTGTGCTCTTTAATAAAAAACACAAACCTCTAACTACACATTATTTCAATATAAATGTATAGCTTATTAAGAAACACTTTATTATTAACTAGTATACTGGATAATGTAGCAGCTGTTAACAGTAATTCCAGTCTACAGTAGAAAAGAAACCAGTGTTTTCTTTTTGCCTTTGTTCTTTTTTATTTTTCAACTTGCATCTGGACTTTAAAGTATTCAGATCTATTTTTTGTTCAATTTAGTTGTAAGACATCAGTACACTTTTCATTCACACAGTTATTGTTTGGAACCCATTCAATTTAAATATTGTTTTAAATTGCAAACAAATACTAATGATGACAACAACATTAATAATAATAATAATAATAATAATACATTTAAACACAACTGTAATATATTTAAATAGTGCACTTTTTAAACCTTCACACTTTTATTTTTACATTCTAAGCTCTCCGGGAAGTCCTCTAAGTGTGTCTGTTTGTTGGCAAATTCACAGTAGTTCAATTGACTTCATATTCCAATTATGGTCAAATGCTCCTCAAGCATCTTAAGCATCTACATCTAAGAGGTTGTTCATGAGTGCACTCAAATACTGCGCACCGCTGTGAAGGCTAAAAATAGCCACAAGTGTGTGTGTAAACAGAGCAGCACCATTGACTGACGCACTGGTGCTGTGCATTCTATATATTTACTTATAAAACACAGCCTTTTGTGATAAACAGAGCTATCGCACGTCTTCAAGTGGCTTCTGTGATAGATGGCAGAGGCAGGCTAAATACATACAAAATGTGGTGCTGTGATTTAATGTTTAGAGTTACGTAATTTTTCCCACCGTGTCCGATATTAAAATCAGTGCGGCACACTTTGCAAAAGGCGTGGCCATTGTCGATATTTCTTCGAGATATTAAATAAATTTTTCCGTCCAGCTGTTGTTATATTTACTTGAATATTTAGTTTTTTCCACCGGAGCACCACCTGAGTATTTTCCTCCCATCTACAAGTGATGCTTCATTCAACTTCTCGCACCCACTACCTGCGCAGATATTAACAGCACAATTGGATTGTAGGTTGCCAGGTTGAGGTCACAAATAGGTTGAAATTTGTACGATGTGTCAATTGTGAGAGTAGGATGTGTTTCATACAAGATCTGGCAACTGGACAACCTTGGAATATATTTATGTGATTATTCATATAACGAGGTTTGGGCCATACAAATGACAGGAGTTTCCTGGGAGAAATAACAAAACGGGATGGGGGCGGGAGATGGGTGTGAAATACAGGAGAGTCTCGGGAAAAACGGGAGTGTGGACAGGTATGTACCTGGTCCATTTTAAAGCTTCAGTATTGGAGCTGATACCAATCCAGGTATCGGACCGGTGAATCCCTACAATTTACAGTGATGTTTTTGGTGTTACTCGGAGGACAGGATATAAGTTGAAGTCTTTTGAACTAATAATGCTTAATGTGACACGGTCTGATATAAATAATAATAATAAAAAACTTTGTTTTCTTTTGCCCTTGTTACAGTATATAGATCACCCAGGCCATGGGACAATGATCACACTCATGCTCTCAAGAGAGTAGCTCGGAAAATGGAGCGAAATTGGAAGAATATAAAATTTGAGGTTTTTCGCAGTGCATGGAAGAATAGTGTATGTAGCTACAGACAGGCACTAAAAGCTGCCAGGTCAGCATATTTTAACAAACTCATAGAAAATAACCACAACAATCCTAAATGTTTATTCAGTACTGTGGCTAAATTGGTTAGGAATAAAGCCTCAACTGAACCAGATATTCTGTCGCAGCCCAAGAGTAATGACTTCATAAATTTCTTTACTGATAAAATTGAAATAATCAGAAATAAAATTTAAATTATGCAATCATCATCAGTACCTCAGAAAACAGAGTCTCATAATTTTCCTCATGTCCAACTTCAATCCTTCGCAGTCATAGGTCATGAAGAGCTAACAAAACGAATTGAAACATCAAAAGCCATTACATATATGTTTGATCCAATACAACTAAGCTCTTAAAAGATTATTCTCTGTACTCTCAGAACCTCTTATTAATATTAACTCCTCGCTATCCTTAGGACATATCCCAAGAAACTTTAAAATCGCAGTTATCAAACCACACGAAGCCACAACTTGATCTGGGAGAACTGGCTAATTATACACCGATTTCAAACCTCCCGTTTATGTCGAAAATACTAGAAATGGTAGTGTCCTCCCAACTATGTTCATTTCTACAGAGAAATAGATATATAAACAATTTCAGTCAGGACTTAGGCCCCATCACAGTATAGAGACTGCACTTAGAGTTACAAATTACTTGCTCCAATCAACTGATCACGGCTACATTTCACTTCAAGTGCTTTTAGATCTTAGTGCTGCCTTTGACAAGATAGCTCATGATATTCTCTTGAATAGGTTAGAGAATAATGTTGGCATTTGTGGACTTGCATTAGCATGGTTTAGGTCCTATTTAGTAGACTGCTACCACTTAAATGAGGAATGGTCAAACCAAACAATAGTTAAGTATGGAGTGCTACAGGGATCAGTTTTAGGGCCTCTGGGCTTATCCTGGGAGATATTATCAGGAATCGTGGAATAAATTTCCACTGTTATGCCGATGATACCCAACTTTATATTTCTTCAAAATATAAAGTTGAAAATATAAAGCACATAACTGTTAATCAGAAGGTCGCTGGTTCGATCTCCACAGCCACCAGCATTGTGTCCTTGAGCAAGGCATTTAACTTAAGGTTGCTCTGGGGGTTGCTCCCTGTAATACGTGCACTGTAAGTCGCTTTGGATAAACGCATCTGCCAAATGCATAAATGTAAATGTAAAATGCAGCAGCCAGAGTGCTGACTAGAACTAAGAAATATGATCCTATTAGCCCCATTTTTCATTGTTACATTGGCTACCTGTTAAATTTCATATTAATTTAAAAATTCTGTTAACTACATACAAAGCTTTGAATGGTCTAGCTCGCAAAATCCTGGCCTGTTACTAGATCCTAGAATATCAAAATAAACAAAAGGAGGTAGATCTTTTCATTTTTGGCTCCTAAACTATGGAATAGTCTCCCTAACACGGTTTGAGATGCAGCCACACTCACTCAGTTTAAGTCTTGACTAAAGACTCATCTATTTAGCCATGCATACACCTAATTTATCCTTAAACTCACAATTAGGCTGCTTTATTTAGGACTGCTGGAACTAGAAACCAGAAACATTGATCATGATCTATAAATCTGCAATAAATTGAATGGCATCTATGCTAATATTATTCTATTTGTATCACTGTCTCAACCTCGGGACTCCTATCCTGAGGTCACCAGAACTGGCTGGATCCAGCTCCATTCCTGCTTCATGTTGGAATCCACTGCTACGTGTTTCTGAGTGAAGATGACTAAATGCATCCGGTGCCAGCCAAACATCACTTCAGTCTATTACGATGGACTTCAGAGGATGGACTGATGTCAACTCCAACCATAAGACATGGGATACTTAATTTGCCATTGCCTGAACCTTGGACTCAGGATAAACCTCACCAAAATGTGGTGTACCTCACTGATATCTGCCTGTATCACCTCAGTTTAATGATGAATACAAATGAATACATAGACTATCAATTATTTGCCAACAAAACCCTTCATCACCAACTAACAAAGGACAATTATGTGAACTTCTGCAGTTAATCCAGGATGGACTTCAAAGATATTGGTCATTAATCTTACAGTTCACACAAAATCTTTGTTTAAACACTGACACTTTACACTTACTTAGTTTACTCATTTTGACCATGACTTGCACTGCACATAAGTAATATTGACATTATATTCATGATGTATGAACTGGCCCCCACATTGAGTCTGGTTTCTCCCAAGGTTATTTTTCTCCATTAACCAACATCTTGTGGAGTTTTGTGTTCCTTGCCACAGTCGCCTTCGGCTTGCTCACTGGTTTCTAAATACAATTATTTTTTAATTACTTATTTTTAAACACAATTCTCAAACGTATTTTATCTAATTACTCAATGATGACTCTTAAGACATTATATATATTATGGATTTATTTCCTGTTAATGCAATATTTTCTGTAAAGCTGCTTTGAAACGATGTGTGTTGTGAAAGGCGCTATACAAATAAAAATTACTTGACTCATTAGCAAAATGATATGAGACAAATTTTAGATCAAATCAATGACAATTTGAGATTGAAATAAAAAATTTCTGGATATGGCCAAGTGTGATAAAACAACAGAAGAATGTCCATCCATCCATCTTCAACCGCTTATCCGAAGTCGCGGGGGCAGCTGCTCCAGCAGGGGGCCCCAAACTTCCCTATCCCGAGCCGCATTAACCAACTCTGACTGGGGTCCCCGAGGCGTTCCCAGGCCAGTTTGGAGATGTAATCTCTCCACCTAATCCTGGGTCTTCCCTGAGGCCTCCTCCCAGCTGGACGTGCCTGAAACACCTCCCTAGGGAGGCGGCCAGGGGGCATCCTTACCAGATGCCCAAACCACCTCAACTGACTCCTTTCGACGCAAAGGAGCAGCGGCTCTACTCCGAGCTCCTCACGGATGACTGAGCTCCTCATCCTATCTCTAAGGGAGAAGCCCGCCACCCTTCTGAGGAAGCCCATTTGGGCCGCTTGTAATCGCGACCTAGTTCTTTCGGTCATGACCCAGCCTTCATGACCATAGGTGAGGGTAGGAACAAAAATTTACCGGTAGATCGAGAGCTTTGCCTTTCGGCTCAGCTCTCTTTTCGTGACAACTGTGCGACAGAGCGAGTGCAATACCGCCCCCGCTGCCCCGATTCTCCGGCCAACCTCCCGCTCCATTGTCCCCTCACTCGTGAACAAGACCCCGAGGTACTTGAACTCCTTCACTTGGGGCAATACCTCCTTCCCTACCTGGAGTACGCACTCCATCGGTTTCCTGCTGAGAACAGAAGAATGTAATTTAATTAAATAATATACACACACATGCACACTACAGAATGAACTCTGTCATATGATACACCTACAAATGCAACACACACTGCTGGTGCTTAAATTTCATGTGTGTTTATAGTATAAATGGCTTAAATGAAACTCTTTGGGTGCAGTTTGGAAATTTCTGAAATTGAAAGGTCTGTCAAAATAAAAGTCCCGATAACATGAAAGCTCTATTTAAATGAATGGGTGAAATTGAAGACAGAAAAATATAACAACTGTATAAAACTGTAATATTCAAAAAGTAGCAATAATACTCTACACTAACAATGATTAAATGGTGGCATTATTATTATCTGTAAGCAAAATCACAAACACAAGCAGCCTCGTGCCACAGCTCATCAGATTTTTTTCCATGAATGTTTTCATGAAAACTGTGAAGCTAAGATGTGCAGCATTTTATTTGACCAAAAATAAAATTGCAATTCTTTGTAAATAAAATAAAAATAAAATTAATATTATATTTTATTTGATTAAAACTGTATGATGAATTTGATTAAACACCATTTAATCATAACTTTTAATTAAAACATTTAACATAGAATCCAGGAACATTTAAATGGAAAACACAGAATTTGTATGCATTGGTATGCTTTATGCATTTCTTTTAATCAAGTAATTTTTTGTCTAATTTCATCAAAAATCTGTGGCTTTTTATTTGTTGATTTTAGTATCGAATCCGAGGTACCAGGGCTGGTATCGTTGTATCAGAGCAACCCTACAACACTGGAACCTAAAATTCAAAACACAATTCCCACATCTCAACATTTAAGTGCTCGTAAAATGTGAAAAGTGCAGTGTAGCTGTCTGAATGTGAGATTGTCAGATTTACCTTGTTGTGGGGAAATGAACATTCACTGCAAAACAACTTGTTTACATTTTCATGTGTCGCACAAAGAAATTGATGGCGGCATCTTTCAGATTGTTGTTCTGAACACATTTTATTTGGGCATTTCTAACTTTCGCCAAATGACAGGACGACAAAGAGTGTGAGCGCAAAGCGCATGACCCCATCACCATGGTAACCAGATACATTTCAGCTGATTTGCTGAAAGACTTGAATAAATTATCATCAAATCAACATGTGACGTGAGGAAATTTCTTCTCTTCTCTACAAACAATACCAGAGACAATAGCGAGAATGACAATGAGGATATTTAATTTCAGAAAAAAAAAAACAATCAGCCAGCCAGCTGAAACTGGGACACAATGAAAAATTATTTTGAGAATTGTCGAGACACACCTCTTAAAATCTGGACTGTCCCAGATAAACTGGGATGTCTGGTCACCCTAGTTCAAAATCACTCTTCAAACCATGATTTAGCACTTTTATTCCAGCATGATTAGAGATTGTTCCAAAGTGCATCCTGTGCTTCAATGAAAGCCAAGAAATTCATTGATCAATGTCACAATATCTCTTTCTGTTATTTTCAGGTATAAATTAGATTTTGAATCCCAGATTTTCAAAGTGGACTCAGACTTTTGAACCTGTTTTTCTTTTGACTTTTGATCATTTAGAACCACTGTGCTACATGTCAGTCATGCATGCGTATAGATGAACTTGAGTGTGATGTTTCCAGCAAATCACAAAGCAAAATACTTCATAAATCATAATAATCAGATCGGAGTTGAGGTTTAAATGGCATTGTAAATCTGATTTTGCTTATAAATGCCAAAACACACACTCACCAATGGTTTTTAACGTTCAATTGAATTCTATTCTTTTTAAACTGAGCTAATTATATTTTCTTTTGCCTAACTGTAACCCGGCCCCTAAACCTATCTTTCACAGAAAACTGAAAGACATTTAGTTCCCAACAATGTAGGGCAGCAAATCACCCTGCAGCTCTTACCCACTGAAGCTAAACAGGATTGAGCCTGGCTAGTATCTGGATGGGGGAACTCTGCTGGAAGAGATATTAGGGAGGACAGCAGAGGGCACTCACCCTGTGTTCCGTCTTATGGATGAGACTTTAAATGGAGTTCTTGACTCCCATGGTCATTAACAATCCCAGGGCACATCTAATCAGAGAGTAGTGGTGTAAATCGGTTTTCTAGCCAAATTTGGCCCATTGTCCTCTATCCCTCATCCTTTCCAAATTAACCCCTATGTATATGAATTGGCAACATCAATACTCTCCACTAATGACTGGTGTGTGGTGTGTGGTTGTTGTTCTGGTGCACCTTGGCTGCAGCAAAATCTAGTTATGGTAAGTCTGATAATTTTCCATGAACCAATTATTTTGGATGGTTTATTTCAATGTTCCGGTTAAAAACAAAGGATTCACCAGTTTTTTTACATCATCGTGTAAAGACATCACTGTACATAATGATAATACCCCGGCGTCATGGAATACACGCTCAAATACATTTAAATAAAGACGTGTGAATTGGATAGAATTTATAAATGAAATGGATACATTTATAATAATAAGGGTGTTTATTGTCATCAGTGTTTCAGTGACCTTACATCTAGGATAAGTTTTCTATGTACATTAAAGTTTTGCACCTAAAGCACGCAATACTGACAATGATATACAAATGCATATGTTTTACATGTTTAAAGCATGTAAAGTGAACGAACTAGTCTTAAACAACTCCCCCTTTTTACAGAAACCATGATCCAGCACACAACAACTTCAAATATAATCTGCATGCACAATACTCCGTAGTAAAATTAATTTACATCTCTCAACTGAAACGTTTCCCCCCTTCATTCAAGCCCTCGATTCACGAATGCTCATCAGCAGCTCACTCGTCAGTTCTCAGAATTTCGAACCGAAAGAGGCCATTCTTAGTTCAGTGTACTGTTCACTTGAGAACTGCTGCGAATGACACTATTGCACAAGAGACACAAGAACTATTGCGACCGGAACGTTCAGTCCGATTTGTGAACTAGTTGGAGTGGTTCATTGCCAAGAAGAGTTAGGAAAAAAGATATCACCAGTTCTAGGATCACATTACTCCCGGTTATCGGCTCATTTCAAGTCGGAGTGTAAGGCACGTCTAAGAGACAGGTTAAGATAAAGTAACTTGTGGATCAGTGTTGACTCGAGACGTGAACTGTTTCAAAAGATTCAGTCTGATTTGGTAACTGGTTCAACTCGTTTACTGAAAAGAACCAGATCAAAAGAACGATTTGTTCACAAACTGAGCATCACTAGTCACATCATCCAGGTGGATGCTGTTCACTGGTGGTGGTTGAGGAGATGTAAGGAATAAAATGTAAGGAATTATAGGAAAAACCTGACCAACACATTCATAAAATTAAACTAAATCTACAGGAGATTAATATTCAGCTTTGTGTGCTCTTTTTCTTTTTGTACTATTTTTGTGATTATGCGTGATTAACTAAGAAAAATCATATTTAAATTTTTTAATCAACTGACAGCAGTAAATATAATATAATACAGTATAATACAGTATAATATAATATTTAAGCAATATCACACGAGCAACAGTGCTGTTGTTCTGTATATCAGCAAAGCTGTAATTCGGCAGGGCTCATTCCGCATGTAGACCTGACAAATCAATGTTATGGAATTCATCTTTTAAGTGAAAAAAAAAAATTGTTTATGTTCAGATCCATTATTTCAGTGGTGAATGACTGTGTTTTTAACTAATCAGTTACGTCAATGATTGAATGACTCACTCATAACATTAATGACCTTCAATAATCACCACCAACTGGCATAAATATGCAGTATAGATATGTAATAGTAATATTATTTTAGCATCAGTGGCTATTAAAATATTGAACTGAACAGAGATTGTCACACTCCAAGGTAATCTTGGCTGCACCCCACAGTTTATAAAGCACTGTGCTGGACAAACGTCTTTGGCCATTGCATTTTAATTTATTCAGCATCTCGTGCAGGAGCGCTGTGTTTTGTTGATGCCATATACATTTTATCAACATTTAAAAATGCATCTTGAAGTGAATTTTGATTTAAATTTGACAACCTTACAAATGCATGCCACTGGAACGTTAATCATTGTTATTCAGAAATTAGATAGTGTGGGTGTCTGAATTGAGTTTGCGATCTTTTAACAATTAATCATGCAACTCTAAGATGTTCCATTTTTATCAGTAAAAAGAATTTCACAACAAAGTTATCTAACAATATGTCACAGAATTCTTACCACAAAAAGTATAGAATAAGACCTGAAAATGCCACAGCCCTCTCAGAATACTTGAATACTTCTCTGAAGTATATCAACTGGTAATTCATCCTGTCAGACTGTGTTTGGTGTATTCAGACATAGATTCAGTCTCATGCACCCTGTTCTATGCACCCCATAGTGCCTCTTCGAGTTGAGTTTGAGTCTGAGAGAGAGAGCAACTCACATGGGAATCCAAGAGATCTGCATACAGTGTGTTTCAAGGTTCCTAACTCAACAATTAAGACCCCAATTTTGAACGAAAAATTGCCCAAAGGGAACTTTATGTGGATTTTTTTTTTTTTTTATTAGGTTTATTGATCACATTTTCTCACTAAACCTAAGAAGCTAAAAAGTCTTAGGGGCTGGACTTGCTTAAAAAAAGCAAGGGTTTAGAGAAGGGTAAGTGTATGGATGAAAAGGTTTGGCCAGAAGTTTTATAGAAACCAAAAATAAAATATTCTAGTTTGAATACAGTTCTAACAGTCTAGTTTAAATGGGCCCCTTACATGAGTCTGGAAGCATATCCTCATGAATCCACTTTGAGTAGACCAGCAGAATTTTAGACACCACTGAGCACCTTCTGACAATTCCATTTTATTGATACCTTCAATAATGAAAGCGACTCAAAGCTCTGTCTATCCCCAGCTCAGGTGAACAGAAGTGAAACACTAAACACACACAGCCACAGTGTTGTCGTGTCAGGTTGTCTCAATGACAGCCCCTGAGAGGGGTGTTTAAATATTTACCTGCTGAGGCCTGATGGATCATGCTCGCTTCTGTTTGCATTATGATCCATTTAATACGCTTACACACACCAAGACACACTACAGAAACCACTCTTACACACACACACACAGGCGAGAAGACCTGCTTTACATGATACGGTTTTCAGCCCCTGGCCATTGGCAGTCTTCTGCTCCGCTCCCTTAGGCCGGGCATACATGGTACGAGTTCTGACACTCGGGAGGTTGTGAGCCCTTGCACACGTTACGAGATAGTTTGTCTAATATCGTACAGATGCAGTGGTACACGATACGACTTTACGACCTGCCGAATTCCATAGATACCGCATTAATTTTCTTGCTATTTTTCATTAGAAGACCTAACGGCAGGGGAGGAGATTGTATTAATTCCTTGTAGCTTGCGATTTAGAGATAAAAAGCAGACTGGCATGGCCAGGGGCTGCATTAGTTAAATCCTCATCTGCCGATTAAAAAAATTTATATATATATATATATTATGGATAATTATTACAAATGCTGTCCGACATTTAACAAATTCAGATTTTGAAGGGAGGCTGTGTGATTTCATGACTGCATACATCAGTTATAACTTCAGTGTGTTGCTGCTGCCAGTTACTGCATGATAATAAAGTGCACAAAATTTACAAGATTAAAAAGAAATACTTGGGTTATACTTGGATTTAATTTAAGTGCAAACATGACATTTAGAGCTAAATTATTATTTTTGTGGAGTAGGCTACGTGTATAATTCAGCATTAGATATAAGCTACGTCCTTCTCACCTGTATCACACTGTCACTGCTTGCATGTTGCCAGCAGACATACTGAAGAAGATCCGTGATATCTTGTCCATGTGAATGTGCTTTAAAAAGTTTTGTTTTGTTTTGTTTTAGCGCAGCGGTTCATTGACAGGTAGAACTTTCAACCTAGAAGTCCTTGGTTTCACCAGACACACGCTTGGGGAGTTGAAAAAAATCTATTACATATCCACTATCTTCTACTAAGATGATATATCCTGTTAAATGCAGCCCTAGAACTGAAACAAATGCAAGTATGATGAAAAAAAAAAAAATCCTGATGGACAAAGTGATGAAGATTGTTTTCTTGCACAACCTGTATGGCATATGATTTGTTTGAAGAGCAGAGTCCTTTCTGTAGAATCCTTCCCAGTGATATGCTCATGAATATGAGAAAAACATTTGCTCCAAATGAGTAAAAACTTCATGAACACTCAGTTGTCATTGGTCATGTGAGTTGTAACACATTCTCTTGATTGGTCAACTTCAGGCATATCAGCCCGAATTTAAAAAAAAAAAATAAAGAATTATCAGGAGGCCGTGAGCTGCTCAAAAACCGCTTGGCTCCGCTCGTAGTTCCTCTCACAAGATGCAAGCCAAGACCAAACGAGCACCCCCGATTTCCACGTGATCTCTCCCGATCTGTTGGTATCTCGCACGACAGCCGAAAATCGCACCGTGTACACCCGCCCTTAAGGATGCATGATATTCGATGGGTGATTTAAACTGGTCTGAGTGCAGTTTGCATTGCTTCACATCTTATGATCACAGTGAGATTGGGGCTGTTCCCAGAACAGCACTGATGTGAGCACTTCAGACTCATTCAGACTCAATGAGGTAATTTTCAATTAATTCCCTGCAGCTTTGACTAGCTCTTTGAGCAGATTGGGTTATGGGGCAAATGAAATTTCATTTTCAGCCTGCAGTTCTGTGCTATGTGCAGGTGTTAATAATAAAGATATTAAACCTAATATCATATAACAGGGCATCCAGTCTGAAATACTGATCACTAACAGGGAAAAATCTTCCTCTCAGATGTCAGAATAACTAACCCATACACATAATAAGATTGGTTCAAATAAGGCTATGCTGTTATGCAAATGTGAGGGTGACATGATTTATTTCTTAGTTAAGATGCATTATAAAACCATTATAAAGTATATTTGAAGAAAAAGTTCAAAGTGTAACGTTGGTCATCATTTACTCACCCTCATGTCTTTCCAAACTAGCATGACTTTCTTTCTTCTGCAGATCACAAAAGGAGGAATTTTAAAGGATGGATTGAATGCTCTTTTTGCGATGAAATGCCCTGAACAATAATGGAAAGTAATTTATAATATAATTCATCAAAGTGGCATTCACCTGATCACAAAGTATAGTCAGGACATTACTGATGTAAAAACAGCACCATCACTATTTGAAAAAAGTATTTTTTTATCAAATATAGACAGGTCACATTTCCCAACACCTTATCCTTGAGTAATTATGCTAAATTGCTAATTTGGTACTAGTAAATCACTTGCCATTATATCAAACACAGTTGAAAGCTATATGGTTTGTTAAATGAAGCTTAACATTGTCTTTGTGTTTGTTTTTGAGTTGCCACAGTATGCAATAGACTGGCATGTCTTAAGGTCAATATTAGGTCAGAAATGGCAAAAAAGAAACAGCTTTCTCTAGAAACTTGGCTGTCAATCATTGTTTTGAGGAATGAGGGCTATACAATGCTTGAAATTGCCAAAAAACTGAAGATTTTATACAAAGGTGTACACTAGTCTTCAAAGACAAAGTACAACTGGCTCTAACAAGGACAGAGAGATGTGGAAGGCCAATATGTACAACTAAACAAGAGGATAAGTACAGCAGAGACTCTAGTTTGAGAAATAGATGCCTCACATGTCCTCAACTGACAGCTTCATTGAATTCTACCCACTCAACACCAGTTTCATGTACAACAGTAAAGAGAAGACTCAGGAGTTCAGGCCTTATGGGAAGAATTGCGAAGAAAAAGCCACTTTTGAAACAGAAAAAAAGCAAAAGTTTAGAGTGGGCAAAGAAACAGACATTGGACAACAGATAATTTGAAAAGATTGTTATGGATATTAACCACATTGAGCTTTTGTGGGGTCAGCTAGACTGTAAGGTGTGTGAGAACAGCCACATCTATGGCAAGTGCTACAGGAAGAGTGGGGTGAAATGTCACCTGTGTATCTGGACAAACTGACAGCTAGAATGCCAGGAATTTGCAAAGCTCTCATTGCTGCATGTGGAAGATTCTTTTTATGAGAACCCTTTGAAGTAGTTTAGTAGTCGTAGTTTCTTTATCAAATTTTTGTATAACATTTTCACGTTATTATTGTCCTGACTTTACATTGTGATCAGCTGAATTCCACTTTGGTGAATAAAGGTACCAATTTCTTTCCATAAGAGCATTATTCCAAACTTTTGGCCACCAGTGTATATTGCGGCATCTTTGCCTTTGTATCACTTTATTTAAATAAACAACTTTATGGAGCCTAAAGTGGTCATGTCCTGACAAATCAAAATGTTCTTGATATTTTGACATTTTGGAGGTCATTCTACTAAAAGACATACTATACATTTCTGAACTCCAAAAATAATTCCCTATGCAATTAAATAATTTATTGAAACCAAGCTGCAAATATGCCTCATTGTCTACATCCACAAATTCCCTATGTCTCTAGGAGGCCTATTAATTAATGATCGCACCATTGGCCCCTCCCACTGGAGCTCAGTTTGTAAACAGAGATAGAGAGAGCAGGACAGATAGGCCTAGTGTGGCCTTCTAACTACGCCTGAAGACCAAAGAGGTCCCTTCTGGACTATTTTGAATTATTTTTGTATATAAACATGCACTAGACAGTCTTTGATCGTTGTATGTATGTCGCACCCCTTTTAAAAGATGCTGTGTCAAGCTATAACTAGTGCTCAACCGATTTAACGGTTGGCCGATATTAGCCTTTCACTGATATATCAGTATTGGCGTATATGTTTACCAATATGCACAGATATGAAACTTTGCTTGAATTGTTGTCATAATATAGTTTGTCCAGCAGAGCGCGGTCCGACTTTACTGTTTACAGAACTGAGCTGACAGTGGTTCTGCAGACAGGGCAGAATTAAGCGATGCGGAGCTAAGTGGTGTCTTCTCGGTAAGTTGCTTACTAGTTTGTGAAACATATACTGGAAAGTTAATAAACAATGACCCCATAATTTCCTCTTATCAATACAACTAATTTAACATTAACCCTGTCCCTGACAACCATGTCACTCATGTTTATCACATCTTTTTACTATGTTAGCCAGCTATAGTTTCTCAGAGCATCTTTTTGCAGACAATGGTGCGGTGGTGGATTGTGTCTGTTATGTGGTGATTTCATGCTACGTTGTTATCTAGTTGGTGAGACGCAATGCTGGGAAGTAAATAATGTCCATCTTTTACTCTCTGTGACAACGAGCTTATAGCTAACTAGCTAACCACGTAGCTACTATCATAGCTTGTCAGCTGAGTGGAAGCTAATGTGTAAACATGCATTCACCCCTTCAACCGAACAATTCGTCATTGTATTTAGAACATGTATTATTTAAAAATCTGGTTTTTCACCATTGAAAGTTCCCCTGAACTTGTATAGCAGAATACTGTATAACACTGCTGCCACTGTTTCTTGACTCGGCAGGTGTAAATGCTTATCTTACAACCTGCCCTTAATTGACTGGCAGTATTCAAATAGTCAGCATTCGACTGATACTAAACAGTACTACTGATGTTTATTTAACTATTTATTGTATTTTTATTTATCCTTTATTTAATATGTCAGCAACTGACTGATACTAACATACAGTACTAATGTTTATTAAGCTATTTATTGTATTTTTATTTATTCTTTATTCAGTGTTCATTTCTAGTATTTATTGACAATGTATAATAATAATGTCAAATATTCTTTGATTAAAATATTTGTTTAAGAAAACAGCCTTCTGAGTACCTTTGCATTGTCATATCGGTGCGAAATCGGTGCAAAATCCAGATAGAAAAGCTTTGTTTTCATTCCAGCTCAAAAATGAACTATATCTGCCACCATATTGGTAATCTGTGAATTTCCCCCTCTAAAACCGGTATCGTATCAGTCTCAAAAATCCCATATCGGCCGGGCTCTAGTTACAACTCTGAAGAGGATATCCCATTCGGTTTCATTTAGCTGTTTTGCCTTTTATTGTTCGGGCACAAATGCATCCTGGATGCATTCTTTTTTTTCTCCCCTTTTCTATCAATTTGGAAGGCCCAATTCCCACTACTTAGTAGGTCCTCATGGTGGCACGGTTACTCACCTCAATCCAGATGGCGGAGGACAAGTCTCAGTTGCCTCTGCTTCTGAGACATTCAATCCACGCATCTTATCACTTGGCTCGCTGTGCATGACACCGCGGAGACTGTGCACGTGGAGACTCATGCTACCCTCCACTATCCACACACAAATTACCACGTGCCCCACTGACAGCGAGAACCACTAATCTTGACCACGAGGAGTTTACCCCATGTGACTCAACCCTCCCAAGCAACCGGGTCAATTTAGTTGTTTAGGAGACCTGGCTGGAGTCACTCAGCACACCCTGGATTCGAACTCGTGACTCCAGGGGTGGTAATCAGCATCAATATTCGTTCACCTACTCAGGCCCCCATGGACGCATTCTTGCGCCCATCTGTGCAATTTTTAATTGTTGGTGTATTTAAACATACACTAGATGGATGTTTTTGACTGTTTTGATGCATTTCCAGGGATGTGCGCCTCAGTGCAGGATGAAAATGTAAGTGTGTACATCTTGTTTCACTGTCCTTTGGACTATGCATGTGCATTTTGTTTCCCCCTGGCTTATATCAGGGTAGATTGCAGCTTTGCAAAGGACCTGTTATTGAAGGATGGGGCAGATAAAAACACTATTGGACCTGATTGCAAAACCTTAAGTTAACTGTTTCATTCATTAATATTTCAAATGTTATAAGACAGAGGGCTAGAGACAGGGAAAATTGATGGAAAATGATCATATATTATTAAATTGGTGCAGAAAAAAAAAAAGAGTATGTCATGACCACTTATTTTGAAAAATAACTCTGTGTGCCTTTGTATACAAAAAATTGGTGGATTTTCAACAGAATTATGGAATTGTTATTGCGGTGCTATCGTTATTAAGCCATTAACAGCTAAGATGCCTTTAAAAAACATCTATTAATTGGTGAGACTGAAGATGGGTTTTGTGTTTAGATTCATAACAAGCAAGGTTTTGTGCAAATGTACAACACCAGAAGATGTACATGACAATAAGATACAATCAGTGTTGTTCCAATTGACAACATTTCTTTTAACAGTAATAATGTGAGTGCATTATGCAGTGATTTTAAATAAATGTGCATAGCACAAATATACACAGTATGCATATGCAAATAATCACTCTTTTTCAAGAGTTCATGGCAAATTTCATGCAAATCGATCAATTTCACAAGCAAATTGTCCATTGTTGCCAAAGGTTTGCCAGAGGTTCACTACAACCTTCCGGCAAACATCTGCGGCGAATCAAATGTTGATTTGCATGTGAAAATAAGCAGCAAATTTGAGGCAAAGTTTTTGTATTTGTTTATAACATTTAACAGTTAATATTCTTTTTTTACACTCTATTCTTTCTAATCACCCTCCAGACTGTTTATGCATGATAATACTACTGGTCAACTAGTTAGGAAAGTGTCTCGAATGTATTCTAATTTGTCGAGCAAATCAACAACAAACTTGTCATCGCTGCAGCTTGTAGAGAAATCTTTTTTCAATCTGCTCATTAGTGAAATTGCTTGTCTTTCATATCACAATTTCATGGTTGTTTTGCAAACTTTTCCAAGTAGTTCTAGTTATCTGTGATGGGCGTAGGGCAGACCAGCTCAAAGGTAGTTTTGCGACCTACCATAATGGGCTAAATTGCTTGTCGATTAGTGTCACCTATTGTAAAGGCATGAATGTGCTACTTGCTTTTAATTGGAAAAGGGTATTTGTAGTGATTAATTTAGCTATGTTGTGTTGTCTCTGGTGTCCAAAGGACATAATGCTTAAAAAAAAAAACAGAAGTGTCATAAAAAAATAAATTTTAATTGATTTTACTGTACAAATTGTAGGCTTTTCAATTATAAATGTGCATAAGAAAGTTTGTCATAAGTCAAGATTTTAATCAAAATTTCTCTTGGACTACTTTTATGACACCTGTGGGTCTTTTTCAGTTTGCCTTCAAAAGACTTGGACTATAAGCTGCATGGACTTATGTTATAACATTTATAACATTATAAATATAACAATGTTACAAAAAATGTTTATCCTTATTTTAAGCTTAAAAGTGAGTTGATATTAACTGCCATTGTATTGAAATCATTGGGGGGGGAAAAAAGTCTATTTTGTGTGTCTAGTGTAAAGGCCTTTACAGACCAAACATGTGTGTCGATGTCAAAAATGCCCTGACCAATAATATATACGCTTTAGATCAGAAGCCGTTGCTGTTCCAGAACCAGAACAATTGCTGCACTAAAGCACAGAAAGCTGTTTTGATCACCAACTTGAAACATTGAAGTAACTCTAGGACGAAATCCAGAACCAGCAGTGAGGATGTATAGTTCATTTGCATCAAAAGCCTTAAAAACAGAAGAAAAAAAATTATCAACTGGGTTCTCTTAACATGCAAATTGTATTGCTGCATCACTGTCTTGCATACCCTTTAAAAATTATCTTATCTTATGTAGATTGTCTTTTGCCATATTGCTGCATTGTTTTGCATTTGCAATTAATTTAACGTGAGTCCTCTTATATCTCCAATAATATATTGTGGCATCTTTGCCTTTGTATCACTTTTTTAATAAACTACTTTACGGATCTTTAGTGATTTTATTAATCAAATATTAATAGTATTAATACTATTGCTGTGACGTGGTTTTTAGGTAAACAATCCCTTTAAATAATAATAACTAGACAATTAATTTAGAAATGAAGTATATATATATATATACATATACACTATTGACATTAAGCAGCATTCATTTTTTTTTATATTATACATTTTTTAAATATTGAGTGTACATTTATAAAATTATGCTTTGTGTTATATTACCCCAGAACTAGTTTTAAAAAAGGAATTACCACAGCTGCGAGAGGGTTTCAATTACAGCTGGCTAGAGAGTGAATTTGGCAGCATCTCCCATTTTACTGTCTTAATCCACCGCTCTCTATTTTTTTCCTCTTCTGTAAAGTCATTAAAATGTAATAGTTTCTTTTGTTCTTGGAGCAAAAAAGTGAAAATAATATTTGCTGTGATCTCCCATTCACTACTGTCAAAGTTTACCCTGCAAATATTTACTTCCGCATTTGAAAACCAGGAGTGTGAAAAAAGGTCTATTGCTTGTGTTATCTTCACCTTTTGTAAAGGCGTGAATGTGCTAACGTGAACATTCGCTTCACTTTCTATGGGAAAGGGCCATTCGCCTCTCATATCTGTTTCGCCTTTGGTGTGACTTTATAGTAAATGTTATTATGCTTATTTTTTATCACAGTCTATTTACCAACTCTCTGATGCGTATTGCACACACAACTGGAAAGCACTTTCTCCATCTTGTAAGATGGTTATCAATCTGATTGACAAAACTTCTGGGAGTAAGGACACTCATATACCGTATCTATGTATTTTAATCTGTTTGTCTGGAAACAAAGTCATGTTTTTTATATTGTGCTCTTATAAGAAATATCACGTTTGAAACACTATTTAACATTAGATGCCTGGAGAGAACTGTTGTATGAAAATATATAATTGACCTAGATTGTACTTTTCTGAGCGTATTTGGAACTTTGCATTGCGGCTAATGTTACTTTCTCCTAAGCATGAATTGCTGATGTTGTATAATGCCTAATTTGTTAGTCACATCTGCTGAATGAATAAATGTATACAAGTCTAAATCTAATATCTGCACACAGGATTTAGCAGAACAGCTGCAGGATAAGCAGCATGTGAATGTCCTTTGTTCTTACAGATGTCTTCTCCCCTAAATCTAGGCCTATGCCAAAAACCTCCCCAAAAATAAAAAAAGGCTGAAAATTAATTCTCTTAGCAAAAGAAGGATGTAACATGCTTGATATTCCATGTTAATTGAATTTCTGTGTCAGGATAATTCATAATGAATGTTGGGAAGTGCTCCATCTCTTTCTGTCATTCGTAATTCTCAAGGCAGCTCTGACCAGCAGCTTCTTCAATACTCATGCTTTGAATTAAAAAGGAGATATCACTAGTGACTCACACACAAGGCCTGCCAGATACTGGCTTAAAAACAATTACATCTGCTAAAATTTCTGATACACTTTGCACACTATGCAGAGAAAATCTCCCATGTTGTCTTGTATTAAGGACCGAGCGCACACACACACACACACACACACACACACACACACACACACACACACACACACACACACACACACACACACACACACACACACACACACACACACACTCTCTCTATTAAACCCGAGAATGCTGCTTTCAATAGATGAAAACCGGATGCAGTTTTATGCATTGAATGTTGACCGAAAACAATAAAAGAGAACATAATGCAAATCTATGAGCAGAACAGGAACAGTGTGTTTCTTGCTGTACAATAATTCTTGCTTTGATATGTTTATATGTTATGTGATTATGCCAACCATGTTAAAATAAAATGTTGCATTATAAAATTCTGAATCTATGTTGAGTGGAAACTGAACTTTTGGTTGGATTTTAGGACTGAATGCACTTAGCTACATAGAGGGCTATAGGATGCTAAATTGCTCCCTATTTAGTGAATAACTTAACCACCAGTGTGCTGTGCCAAGTCAAAATACAACATTCACACATGTGAATGCAGGGTTGCATGAGGTTAAGCACAATTTTGTTTTCTGATTCATATTTTTTATTGATTCAAACAGCTTACAAAGCAAAGCGTATATTCACAGAATCAACATTTAACCCCCACTATTTCCCCTCCCAACCCCCAACCCCACCCTGACCCTCAACAAACATCCCTTTTGTTATTAATATATATATATATATATATATATATATATATATATATATATATATATATATATATATATATATAAATAAATCACACCTAGGGCTGGATATCGAGTTTTATACATTTTAGGCACCGTCCGTCTTCGACTGCAAGAAGACCGAGCCGGTGCAGTCATCCTCTCAGCATCCTTCTGCTACAGAGCTTCCTTGAACATGCCCACCACATGAGTCCTCCTCCAAAACTACTGATGAATGCAGCGGTGCTATGACTGGGACTCCGACAGGTAAGGTTAACGTTTGTTATGAGGGGTGCGGAAGCAGGAAAAGACGGACAAGAGGTGCGGATCCAAACGCGGTTTTTATTGACTTTAACACATAAGAAATAAAAGGTAAACACAAAGGAAAGTCCACGATGGGAAAACTGGAAACTTAAAACACAATGAAACAGATTAAACACGATGAACCAAAACAAAAAGAAAACTAAGAACTCGGGTAGGGACCACGGACCAGGCTTGGCAACATACAAGAAACGAACGACAATCGACAGAGACTCAACAAAGAACCAGGGTTTAAATACACAGACAAAGTGGAGACAGAACGAGACACAGGTGGAAACAATGATGAGTGCAGGCAGTGAGGGAGGCCGGGAATTGTGGGAAATTGTAGTTTTTAGACAAAGACAGTGAAACACGGGGCAGACAACAAAGAAAACGTGACATAGAGCGTGAACGGTGGCGGGTGAAAAGGAAAACACGGAGCAGACAAGGAACCAAGACAAGAAAGTGAATAGAGAAACATAGAACACAAGACAACAGTGAACATGACAGAATAAAAGAAACTACAAAAAGACTACAAAACCAAAACAGGAATTAAACTAAACTTCACGATGACAGTACAAAACAAAAGACAACAGGGAACATAACAACGTTATGTAACAAACAAAATCGGCTAACTTGTAGTGGTACATGCTTGCGTACTTGTTAAATTAACGTTTCTGTGTTCTGCGTTTCTATAGTCCTATAAACTGGGACCTACGTAACGTTAGATATTGTTTGGATGTATGGCTATGGATAGCTAGCTAAATTCATTCAGAAAATTTCTTCGGAGCCAATGGCCGTGTCTTGTCTGCTCTGTCCCCCAGACTCTGATTTAGCAGGGAGTAATACACTGATTCCTCATGACCTTTTACAAAAGCAGTAATGATCACTCCCAGAGTATCTGCCGATTTAGGGGGGTGTATGCTACTACCAAAAATAGTACAGAGTGAGGGTTAGTGTTACGTGTTAGTCATGCTCGTTACTGTCAAGCTAAAAAAATGACATAAAAGATGTCTACAGTTCCAGCACATTTCGTTAGGTTTACGGTTATGGTTAGCACAATGACTATACAATTTAACCCTTTGCCTGCAAAGTTCAAGTTTGCTTATAGGCGCAATTTTTTTATTTGCATAGAAATACTGTAGTTGACTGGAAACACAGCAAATGACAATGTGAGTCTTAAAAAGAGGAGCAATAAATGATAGGCAATGATAGACAAGCAAGGATAAGCAAATTCACTATTTTTGGGGTTTATAAAACTCTTTTGGAGGTCCAAAAGATGTTACTACTTGAATAAAAGTGATGAAAAATTGTTGTGTGCTCCTTTTCGATTCTACTGTTCAGTAACATTTCAACATTACCTGACAAGGGCCATAACTTTCCCTATTTGGTAATTAAAACATACCAGAATCACAATAGTGGACAGTGTTCTGTGCACCTTCATGAATTTCTCATGTTCTAGATCAACTGAACTTATTTGAGCAGCATGTGCAGTGTATTACACAATAGCAAAATTAGCAGCAAACTAAACTATAAATTAATTACACTATCCTTATAATGAAACTAATATGTAGCAAGTAGTGCACACTGCAGAGAATGCACTAATGACTACCAACTACATAATGAGCATGCACTCTGAAATACTAGTTTGTCCTGCTGAGTGACAATGTTGCTACAGTATATTACAGCTGTAATCACCCTTAAGCCTAAAACACCATTTATTTGGTAATAAATTAAGAATTGTGTAGATATTTGTATTGCTTTTTTCAATCCTAAGAGGGAGAAAATGAGAGAAGGGATGAGTGAGGGAAGGGTTACTGTATAATATTGAAGAAGTATATTTTTTGCAAAATCAATTGTTGTCCTCACAAATTTGAGGCAAAATCCATTAAACCAGAGATTTTAGAAAAGAAAGAATATAACAAGATTGTTGAATGAAATGAAAATGGCAACATCATTGTGTAATTTGTCCTAATAAACACTTGTGATAAATAAGAAGATAAAGTGTTTTTAACTGGTTACACAATTCATATTCAGTTTCTTCATAATTCATGTCAGGTCTCAGCAATAAAGATAGCCCGACTGCCCGGGCCATTGAGAGAATTTGTGATGTCTTTTGTTTGTTGATCATGTGTTTCTAAATTAAACATTTGGTTTTCTATTTTGTATTGGACATTAATGTTGTGAATTCTAATGATTTAAATATGTCTCATGGTATAGTTATCTAGCTGGACAACATAATGTTCTGTGATAGTCTTGAAAGCATCTGTTAAATATAGTTGCAAATCAAAAATCATTACTGTGTCATCATTTTCCTTCAAGTGAGTGTATTTTTTGAGTATTTTAAGATTTTATGCAGTTGCATTATAGCTATAGATTTTCTAGCTACAATATTATTGCAAAATTAATAAATAAATAATTTGATGAAATTAAAAAACTATATACAGGTGAAACTCGAAAAATTAGAATATCGTGCAAAAGTTCATTAATTTCAGTAATTCAACTTAAAAGGTGAAACTAATATATTATATAGACTCATTACAAGCCAAGTAAGATATTTCAAGCCTTTATTTGATATAATTTTGATGATTATGGCTTACAGCTTATGAAAACCCCAAATTCAGAATCTCAGAAAATTAGAATATTACATGAAATCAATAAAAAAAGGATTTTAAATACAGAAATGTCGGCCCTCTGAAAAGTATAATCATGCATATGTACTCAGTACTTGGTTTGGGCCCTTTTGCATTAATTACTGCCTCAATGCGGCGTGGCATGGATGCTATCAGCCTGTGGCACTGCTGAGGTGTTATGGAAGACCAAGATGCTTCAATAGCTGCCTTCAGCTCTTCTGCATTGTTTGGTCTCATGTCTCTCATCTTTCTCTTAGCAATGCCCCATAGATTCTCTATGGGGTTCAGGTCAGGCGAGTTTGCTGGCCAATCAAGCACAGTAATACCATGGTCATTGAACCAGGTTTTGGTACTTTTGGCAGTGTGGGCAGGTGCCAAGTCCTGCTGGAAAATGAAGTCAGCATCTCCATAAATCTTGTCTGCTGAAGGAAGCATGAAGTGCTCTAAAATGTCCCGGTAGACGGCTGCGTTGACTCTGGACATAATAAAGCACAGTGGACCAACACCAGCCGATGACATGGCTCCCCAAACCAACACAGACTGTGGAAACTTCACACTGGACTTCAAGCATCTTGGATTGTGTGCCTCTCCATTCTTCCTCCAGACTCTGGGACCTTGGTTTCCAAATGAGATGCAAAATTTGCTCTCATCAGAAAAGACGACTTTGGACCACTGAGCAACAGACCAGTTCTTTTTTTCTTTAGCCCAGGTAAGATGCAGTATCTCCAGCCTCAGTCCACTCCTTGTGAAGCTCCCCCACACATTGGAATGGCCTTTTCCTGACAATCCTCTCCAGGCTACGGTCATCCCTGCTGCTTGTGCACCTTTTTCTTCCACACTTTTCCCTTCCACTTAACTTTCTATTAATGTGCTTTGATACAGCACTTTGAGAACATCCAACTTCTTTTGCAATTACTTTTTGAGTCTTTCCCTCCTTGTGGAGGGTGTCAATGATGGTGTTCTGCACAACTGTCAGGTCAGCAGTCTTCCCCATGATTGTGAATTCAACTGAACCAGACTGAGAGACCATTTAAAGGCTCAGGAACCCTTTGCAGGTGTTTAGCTGATTAGAGTGTGACACTTTGAGCCTACAATACTGAACCTTTTCACAATATTCTAATTTTCTGAGATTCTGAATTTGGGGTTTTCATAAGCTGTAAGCCATAATCATCAAAATTATATCAAATAAAGGCTTGAAATATCTTACTTTGCTTGTAATGAGTCTATACAATATATTAGTTTCACCTTTTAAGTTGAATTACTGAAATTAATGAACTTTTGCACGATATTCTAATTTTTCGAGTTTCACTTGTATTTATTTTCCAAATATTAAAATTAATGTTTTTGTGGTAGTAAATGTAAAATAAAATATAGGCAAGGCAAGTCAAAACTAAAAGATAAAATAAATATTATTATTTTTGTCCCTGCATGTGTCATTCCCCAAACACAGGAACAGTGAGTGAATCGACAGCGCTCTGACCTGTGACCTCTCGACATCCATAACAGAATCATATTACAGTAAACCCACTGGGGCCAGGCCACAGGTCAAAACAGTGTTGCTTTCCAGTCCTTTTCTAAGACAAACACACATAGCACACAAACAATCTTTACTTTCACCTTTATTTTTTTGTTCAGAGGTTCAACTCCCTCGGGGGAAGACTGAAAGAGAAAAGGACACTTCCCTAAGACACGAGGCGTGTCTGTAAGGAATAATGTGTGAGGCGTTTTTAATGGAAGGGGTGAATGCATTCAGGGACCACATTCGGTCTGCTAGCTTAACCTTTTTATGATGACTGAATTTCAGACACATCAAACTATTGCTTCAGGCATTATATGTGATTGTAATACAGGCATCCTCCTTTTCTGAGCAAGTGTGTAAGGAAAAAAGAGAAAACAAATGCAACACACAGCATAATTCCACGGAAACAATCTAGTAACACACATTATAAAGTACAACCTTACATCTGCATGGCTAAAGGGTCTCTCTCACTTTTAGAGTGTGAGAGCTCATTTAACAGTAGTTTTTTCTTTCGAAAGCTCATTCAATGATTGTGAGCTGTATGTAAGAGAAAGTGAACAGTATTTGGTGAAGAAATTGGCCCTTTTGCAGCAGTGAAAATGTTTAGATGGCTATGAACTCTAGTTCCCTTTCAATTCACTTCACTCGGCATTGATGTTAGCACTATGAGGAGTGTCCTTCTACATGACCTTGCTGAAACCCTTATAAAATGATGCCAATCCTCTGAATGGCAATGGTGTCTGAGCCCCGCCCCTTCAGGCATGCAGTTTGCCTACATACTGAAATTTCTTCCTTCAGTACTGCAAACTTAATCTTGGAACACTCTCTGCTTCGCTGTCGAGATACACTTACAGCGGATGCAATTTCTCGGCAAGACTCGAACAGGACGACTCGTTGCCTGTGTTCAGGGCCTACTGAGAGACTTACTGCTCCCCTTTGTGTTTCTTTGAAAAACGCTAACGGTAAATGGGTTGTTTTCTTCAGACTCTCGTTGATCAACGCAGAACTTCAGCGAAACTCCAACCTGCTTCCCACAGTGCTCCGGCTGGAGTTACTGTTTCCTTTATATACAGTATACACAATATTAACTAAAGAGCCACTTGCATGATACAGATCTTTTTAAAGTTATCGTTCCACGAGTGTTCCCTATGCAAATAGCACATTTTGCGTGGTCCGCGCCCACGCAAAAGCAGCTCTCATGGAGACAGACTGTGAGGGCATGAATCTCCGGACGTTGCGCTCTAGGATTGACCTAGTTCTGAGGGATGATCCAGCCTCTCACGCCCTCCCACCCGCTTCTTCTGTATCAAGTCCCAAGGGACCATATGGTTAGGCATGGCAGGGCAATGAGGTTGAGCTGGTCCAAGCCCTACGAGCCCCCCAAACTTCCGATCTAACGTCCTCTCCTATGTAATATGCACTTGATGAGTTTCAGCCCTCTTTTGGAGTGCAAAGCCTCATTAGACTTGGTGGCTCTGATGGTGGGGTGATGCTGTGTCACTCGTAGCTTCAGGCGAGTGGACCATGCAGGATGTGCACATGCCATGGACAAGGAGCTTCTTCGCGTCCACGTGAGGACGGTTGAAGAGCTCGATTTTGAGTGATCCCCTCCAGAAGAGCCAGAAAAGTCTTGCCTGTATGACTGGTTTTTGCAAACTGGCCGTCATCAACAGACTGTGGTTTGAAGGTGCGCACCATACTACCCTGAGGTTCACACAGAGCACACAAAGACCTGGCATTTGCACTCTCAGGTCAGAGGTGCTGCCGTCCACCACGATGAGGAAAAAGGCTACTCAAAGCTTCTCCCGGATGTATCAACTGATGTCCACACTGGCTGGAAGAGCTTATGCAGCAGTGGGCCAAGCTGGTTCAGCACTCCACAAGCATGTCGGTACTCCAGGTTTTTCAAGCTAAGCTCCTCATACAAAAGGATGAGCAAAGCCCCGATCCAGAGCTGTTCAAAGAGCTCTGCATCACTACAGATTTGGCCTGTGAGCCACAAAAGCTTCCGATCAGGCCATCGGTAAAGTGATGAGCAACCTGGTGGATTTTGACCGGCATATTTGGCTTACTTTCACAGAGATGTGTGACACAGAGAAATCCACCCTCCTTGAATCCCCGGTGTCACCCGATGGTCTCTTTGGCAACGCCATAATGCCAAGACTTTTCAGAGTGTTTCATCGCGGCGCAAAAGCAGTCTCAAGCGATTAAACGCTTTCTTCCAAAGAGAATTAGCAATTCCCCCACAGATCTTGTCGCACCTCCGTCCTCAGAACTGGTTTGCATAAGATCTGAAGGACTCCTACTTTCATATACCAATTTCACCACGTCACAGTCGTTTTTTGAGATTTGTGTTCGAGGGAACTGCGTATCAATTCAAAGTCCTTCCTTTTGGTCCATCTCTGGCTCCCCGCACACTCACAAAATGTATCGATGCAGCACTCGACCCATTGAAAGTGAACTTGTATGTGCTTTGAATTACCTTGACGATTGGTTATTACTACCCTAATCACTGGCACCACTGAGCAAACACAGAGACTTGCTGCTTTGCCATCTGAAAAATGTGGGTCTGAATGTTAATTGGGCAAAAAGCACACTTTTCCACAGCCAGCAAATCTCCTGTTTAGGAGTTTGTCTCGACTCACAAACAAGTGTGTACATACCATTGTTTGGTGTCTGTCTCAGTTAAAACTGGGGAAAACATTGCCACTGAAGTCATTTCAGAGACACTCTGGCTCACAAATGGCCGGTGAAATGCAAGTAAATGTTTCCACTGGTGCACCTCCTTCATTTTGTCTTCAGCAAAGTCTGAGTGGACATGGAAACAGCTCTGTTAATTGCTCCGAAATGGCCCAATCATTTCTGGATTCTGGAGATGATAGAAATATTAGACGGCCCTCCATGGAAAATACAGCTTAGGAGAGACATTCTCTCTCAAGCACAAGACACGATTTGGCATCCCCAGCCTGAGCTGTGGAACCTACATGTGTGGCCACTGAACAGAGCACATCAGATGTGCCAGAATTTGCTCAGTCGTTGATTAACACTATTTTACAGGCAAGAGCACAGTGCATGAGACAACTCTTTCCACTTAAATGCTACGTGTTTGCAAATTGGTGTTCTTCATGTAGTAAAGACCCAGTGAATTGCCCCATAGCTGAGATTTTGACATTTCTTCAAGAGCGGCTGGATGCTAGTCCTACCCTGTCAATGCTCAAGGTTTATGTAGCGACTATCTCAGCATACCACGCCCTGGAAGCTGGCTCTTCTATAGGCAAACATATTCTAGTCATAAAGTTCCTTACGGGAGCAAGGTGTTTGGATCCCCTACGCCCTGCTATGGTGCCAACTTGGGATTCAATATGGCGCTGAAGGCACTCACAAACTCCCCATTCAATCCATTTGAATCTGTTGAGCTGCGGGTGCTTTCCTTAAAAAATGCACTCCTATTGGCTTTGGCCTCATTTAAAACAGATTTGTGACATGCAGGTGCTGTCAACTAACAGCTCATGCCTGGAGTTTGGTCCAGATTTGTCAAAAGCCACCATTAAACCTAAAAAAGGCTATGTGCCTAAGGTTTTTATCAATGGCCTTCAGGGCTCAGGTGGTTCATTTGCAATATTTTTTCCCCAATCATTTAATTTGGATTAAGAGCAATATATATGTTATGCCAGGTGAGGACATACGTATGTTGAGCAAACCCATCAGTTTAAGCTGTCAGATCAGCTCTTTATTTGTTATGGAGGATGCACAAAAGGAATGTCCATATTCAAACAAAAGGCTCTCTCACTGGATCGTTGATGTGATCGTCCTTGCTTATGAATCATAGGGGGCGAATTGCCCTATTGGTGTTAAAGCGCATTCAACCAGAGGCATGGCCTCGTCATGGGCATGGACAAATGGTGTGTCCTTACAGAACTTATGTTTGGCAACAGAATGGTTCTGGGTATATCTATATGGTTCATATTGTAACGCTGTGTAGCTGACAAAGGCAGTGACGAAGACGTTGTGTAGGACCCAAGTGCAGATTTATTGCCAAAACTAAGATAATACAAGGAACCCTTTCATAAACCGTCAACAGGAACTAGACACAGGGACTAAACTAGACAAAACTCAAAACAGGAACTAGACCCGCTTATATAGACCAACTGCGCGCCTGAAGGGGCGGGCTCAGACACTATTGCCAATCAGAGGATTGGCCTCTATGTATATGGGTTTCAGCAAGGTCGTGTAGAAGGACACTCCCCATGGTGCTAACAGCAATGTCTCTTTCTCTTCACCTTAGGGAACCGAGGTTACAAGCGTAACCGGAGACGTTTTGAGGATCACAATAATTATGCTGTGAAAAACAGCAATGAACTAAAATTCAATTAATAATAAATATACACAGATCAACCACAACATTAAAACCACCTACCTAATATTGTATATGGTTCATCTCATGCCACCAAAACAGCAGCAACCCACATCTCAGAATAGCATTCTGAGATGCTTTTATTTTCACCACAATTGTACAGAGCAGTCATCTGAGTTACCATAGACTTTGTCGGTTTGAACTAGTCTGATAATTCTCTGTTGACCTCTCTCATCAACAAGTCATTTCCATCCACAGAACTGCCACTCACTGGAAGTTTTTGGGTTTTGGCACTATTCTGATTAAATTCTACAGGCTGTTGTTTGTAAAAATCCCAGGAGATCAGCAGTTACAGAAATACTTGAACCAGCCCATCTGGCACCAACAATATTCAATGCAATTATCTAATCAGCTAATCGAGTTGCAGCAATGCAGTGCAATCATGCCGATATGGGTCAGGAGCTTCAGTTAATGTTCACATCAACCATCAGAATGGGGAACAAATTTGATCTCAGTGTTAGGGGCTGTGGCATGATTGTTGTTGTCAGATGGGCTGGTTTGTGTATTTCTGTAACACAGTGTTTCCCAACCACTGGAGTGCCGTGAAAGATTGTCAGGTGTGCCGTGGAAAATTATCAAATTCCACAAAATAAATAAATTCATGAAAAAAAAAATATTTCAGAGATCCAAACTCCTCACCTTTCAGAGAAATTTGCCATTTTTAAACCATAATCACTCACTTTTGTGATTGTGAAGAGCAATGATTAATGTGCTAAAGTGACTGATATTTACACACGTTAAAGGTCCTTCACATGACTCACGTCAGCGCTGCAAAATACATTGAAGTCTATGAATTGACAACACTTTACACCAAAGTGTTTTTCACACACATGTTTTTGCTTCACCAATAATATCTTTGAGAGTACTAAGCAACAATAAATATTTAAAAACTGTCCAAATTTGTGAAGAGACATTGAATGTTTCAGAATTTCTTGTAATTAAATATTACCTTATCTTTACAAATATCAGAGACCCAGTTATTGAGCTAATTTAATTAGTGAGTGGTGGAGGCGTAGTGGCTAAAGCACAAGGCTGTTAATCAGAAGGTTGTTGGTTTGAACCCCACGGCCACCACCATTGTGCCCTTGAGCAAGGCACTTAACTCCAGGTTGTTCCGGGGGGATTGTCCCTGTAGTAATTGCACTGTAAGTCGCTTTGGATAAAAGTGTCTGCCAAATGCATAAATGTAAATGTAATTTAAATTCGCCAAGAAAATGCTTAGACCTAAATGTAAACCAGTCCTTTTCTTACTTTCTGCTATCAAAGCAACTGCAAGCTTTTTTTCTCTTTTCCAAATACATGTCTTCAATGTTTAGTTTGCACACCTCCTGCTTTTTTACATGGCAAACTCGTAAAATCGCCCCCTCTGTGATCCAACTCCTGTCACTTGGAGGGCGATGCGGCACTTGGCGCTGAGTTCAGCCTCCAGAACCAAATTAAAACTGCCACGAGAAGTCGTATTTCTGAGGTAAAGATGCAAAATCTAATGACAATTGCCTCAGCATCAGTCTCCCTTGATGAGTTTCATTATGCACAGACGAGCACCCAGTTTAAGTCGATGCGGACCAGGAGGATGGTTCTAGTTGTCGACTGAGTTCTGTTCAGTTAATTTTTTAAGTGTTTTGTTCATATTTTAATCGCATTTGTTTTTTGAAATATTGCATTGTTCATATGTCATGTTTTAGTGGACTCCGCTTTCTCTGCGGGGGGAAAAATCTGCTTCCTGTGGTGTCTTTGTTGTTCATCTGTTCTCTTCATAATGAAATAAATGCATAATCTGCTATATGCTCGTCCTGTAAAAGTATGATTAAAAATGTAAATGTAAATGAAAATAAAAGCTATTAAATGTCTTACTATCATTAAAATATGAAAATTAAAATGACGGGTAATAATAGATTATGATGGAATTTTTACAACCCTGTCCGTCAAAATGACATACAATGAGAAAGTCTAACGCAGCACTGTATGTGACTTCTTGTTTTTGTTTTGTTTTTTTTGCATAGTTTCAAACATTACAAGTAAACACACTACTAGGCACTTTTTCCACTACATTTAAGCAGGCTTGAGTAACCCCACTGCTGAAAAAACCTGCACTTAACATTACAGACCAATCTCTCTCATTCCATTCATGGCAAAAACACTTGAAAGGGCAGTTTTCAAGCAGATCTCTGCCTATCTCTCACAGAACAAGCTGCTGGATGACAATCAGTCTGGCTTCAAAAGTGGACACTCCACCGAGACTGCCCTGCTGTCGGTCACAGAGTCGCTGAGACAGGCGAAAGTTGAATCCAGATCATCTGTTCTGATTCTGCTGGACCTTTCTGCAGCCTTTGACACAACCATCAGATCCTTCTCTCCACCCGCTCTACTCGGGGCATCAGAGGAACTGTGCTGGACTGGTTGACCTCCTATCTCTCAGATAGGTCCTTCAAGGTAGCCTGGAGAGGTGAGGTATCCAAGCCACATCAGTTACTTACTGGTGTACCTCAGGGATCAGTGCTTGGGCCACTTCTCTTCTCCATACACACAACATCACTGGGTCCCATCATTCAGTCACATGGTTTCTCTTACCACTGCTACGCTGACGACACGCAACTCTACTTGTCTTTTCAGCCCAACGACACCACAATGACTGCTCGAATCTCTGCCTGTTTGGCAGACATCTCGGCCTGGATGAAGGAACACCACCTGCAACTCAACCCAGCCAAGACCGAACTCCTTGTCTTTCCAGCCAACCCTGCTGTTGAACACAACATCACCATGCAGCTGGGTCCAACTACAGTTTCACCTTCCAAAACGGTCAGAAATCTAGGGGTAACCATTGATAACAAACACATCTCAAAGACTGCAAGATCATGTAGATTTACACTCTACAATATCAGGAAAATAAGACCTTTCCTCTCTGAACATGCCACACAACTGCTTATTCAGTCACTTGTCATAGCTAGACTGGACTACTGTAACTCTTTCATTGTAGGCCTTCCTGCATGTGCAATTAGACCTCTGCAAATGATCCAGAATGCTGCAGCACGTCTGGTCTTTAATGAGCCAAAGAGAGCGCATGTTACACCACTCTTTGTCTCTCTCCACTGGCATGCATTGTTGATGATGCATTAAATTCAAGGCTCTGATGCTGGCATACAAAACAGTCACTGGGTCTGCTCCAGCATACCTAAAATCATTTATGCAGATCTACACTCCTTCCAGAAGCCTGTGGTCGGCTATGGAACGTCGCCTTGTTGCACCAACACAAAGAGGCTACCAAAACACTTTCCGGGACTCTCAGTTTCATCACACCACGTTGGCGGAATGACCTTCCCAACTCCATCCGTGAAGCTGACTCACTCGCTGTCTTCAAAAAATGGCTAAAAACACATCTTTTCCAACAGCACTTAACCAGTCTCTAAAAAAATTAAATAATAATAATAATATTTGTTGCCCTTATATCTGTTTTGAATGCTATTCTGATGCTAGTAAAACTTTGTAGTATGGCACTTTTCGTACAAATGTCTCCTTAAGATGATTCACTTATGTTTCCTCTTTTGTAAGTCTCTTTGGATAAAAGCGTCTGCCAAATGAATAAATGTAAATGTAAATGTATTAATATGGACAGAAAACATTGACAAGTTCTTGAAAAGGAAAAATATTGACAATGGTTAGCTTATGTGGGATTGTGGTGTGCTGTAGAAATTTTTTGTCGTAAAAAGTGTGCCGTGGCAGAAAAATGATTGGGAAACACTGCTGTAACAGCTAATCTTCTGGGATTTTCATGCACAACAATCTCTAGAATTTACTCCGAATGGTGCATTCGGAGTAAATGGTGCAACAGAGAATGGTGCAACAGAGAATGGCCATATGGGTGGATCGATCCTAAAAGTGTCAATACTTCCGATACTGATGTTGTATCGAAAATATCGATCCTCACACAAAAATATAGATTCTAAATATTATTTTTTTTTTAACAAGGGGTATTATTATTTGGTTACCACGAACAATAATCATAAGCTTCTAAGTGAAATAAAATAGATTAGGCTATATTAGCAAATATTGTACAGTATGGGAACTGTTCTTCCACTCGTTTTAACATTCATAAATGTTGAAAGACACAAGCAGACAAGTGCTTGCGCCGTCACAAGACTCATTCAAACAAGAGGGATTAGCGCATTGTAGAGGTAATGAAAGAAAATCAGAGAAACAGCTTCTGGTGTGTCGCCTAGGGCATATATACGTTGTATGCCCTCCTATCAGTTTTAGGACTTAGCGTATGTCCACATGAAATAAGTGATGATATTTGTGGCCGCCAGAACAACAAGCTTTTGACACAGAACTTTTTCAATCTAATAATGCGATGCCACAGCACTGTTGAGTGAATTGTTTTTTATTATAATTGTTTCTTTTTTTTACAGAGATTCTCTCTAAACGCGCTGCACTGGGAAGCACTGGCAAGACAGACAGTTGGATTAAGCTGATCCACCAATCAGAACATTCATTTCAGACGCGATTGGATAATTGCCAACCAATAGTTTCAGTAAGGGCTGGACATTTTCAGCATCAAAACAATTTCACTCTACACAGAAAAACCACATGATATTAAACAAATAAATAAAACAAACATACATTTTTATGCAGGCTATATTTGGTAATACAAGATAAAGCGTTAATGTGAACATTACTACACTCATATTAATGCTTAACAGTTTATTGCGTATTATGAATTAGTTTATTAGTTAGAATAATAATCAAGTATTAGCAATTTTCATAGTACCATAATAAAAGGAACAACAATGACACCTATTCATTTAAATACATATAACATGAAGTTACTATACCATTGAACCCATTGATTTACTACAGTAATATTGTAGTAGTAACCACGGTTAATTGTGTGGTAACTATGGTTTAACTAAATACCATGGTTAAACTATACTGTATTACTGTACTGAAATGGATAATTTTTGTAAGGGTAAACAAAACAGAAGTCTAATGATTTTCTGTTTAGGCAAAAAAAAAATATTATAATAATGACTTGAAAAATTACTAAAAATCATATTTTAAATGACACATTTTATCCAAATTAATCGCAAAAAAAATTATTTAACAGAAGTATCAGTATTAGTATCGACAATATTGTACTTGATCCCTACCAGGCTGGTTTGTACTGGCAAATTTTACGATAACTCAGATAACGTCTAGGTTACTATTGTAACCTCCGTTCCCTGATGGAGGGAACATGACGTTGTGTCGAAGAAGCGTCACTAGGGGTCTCTCTTGAAGGCCTCGTGCATCTCTGAACTTGAGAAAAGGCCAATGAGAAATTGGCAGACAGAATTTCACACTCAGCTTCACAGACAACTTGGTTCAGCGCCGGGAGGACACAACGTCTCGTTCCCTCAATCAGGGAACGGAGGTTACAATAGTAACCTAGACGTTCCCCGTCTGTCGCTCGCTTCGACGTTGTTTCCCGAAGAAGTGACACTAGCCTCGGGGAAGGCGTTCTTTTCCAAATCCTATTCTTTGAAGGGGAAAAGACCCCGCGGAGACCGAACTCCAGGCAGGTGTCACTGACAGAAAACGCTTGCAGGTCCCCAACCCTCTTGATCGAGGTGAGCGCGATGAGGAGGGCCGTCTTCAAGGAGAGAGCCTCGAGCTCAACTGAGTCAAGCGGCTCGAAGGGGAGTCTCTGAAGGCCCGAGACGACTCAAGCACTTACCTTGCTCAGCACACCCGGCAGGGGGCGGGTAGTGACTGAAAAGGAGATCCCATGTAGGCGTCCTCTGGACTCATCAGAACCGGCCGGCTGGGGGGCAGCCGTCGTGGTCCGGAGGTGGGGGGTCCACATCCGGGGTACCGGTACTGCTGAAGTGTGGCACCGGGTTGCCGTGAGGATGGCATTTGTGGGCCAGGTGACCCAGGGAGAGAGGAAATTGCTCTATAATTGAAAATGTGAGAACTGCAGCCCAAAGGGGGTGAGGCAAAGAAAATACCTTTAACTGAAGGTTCTCCTCCTGGCCCTCCACCGGGGAACAGATTGGTCTGCTTACCAGCTCCGGAGCAAACATCTCAATCCCTGGGTCGTCCATCTCAGGAACGCTTGGGAGCCTTCCGAGTCCTCGAGGACATTCGGGAGATGGGGGGGCATGCATTTCCTGCAGGGCGCTCGATGCTGGGGCTGAGAGCTGGGCCCAGGTTGAAGCGGAGCTGCCTGACATTTGGAAGCCACAGGGGGACGCCCTCGGTGAACAGACGGAGCACGGCCAGTGATGGTAAGGCGACGGGGCATGATGTGGCCTCCATCTGTTTCTTCACCGCTGAGAACTGCTGGGCGAAGTCGTCAACGGTGTCGCCGAAAAGACAGAGCTGGGAGACGGGGGCGTTTGAGAAAGTGTGCTTTGTCTATCTCCTGTATCTTGACCAGGTCCAGCCATAGATGACACTCCTGGACCACGAGGGTGGTCATCGCCCATCCGAGCGTCAGTGCTGTGACCTTCGTGGCCCCGGGGGTGCAATCCGTCATCGAGCGTAGTTCCTGCAGCACATCAGAAACAGGACTACCCAAGTGCAGATCTTCAAGTAACTTGGCCTGGTGGATTGCAGGGTGGTCATGGCATGCAGGGTGGAGACAGCTTTGAGCCGCTCCACCATCGAGGGTAGTGAGAGCGGAGGAGCGAGGAAGCCGGTTTCGGGCAGTAAAAGGTAGCGGATGAAGTGGCTTTCTCTCGTGAGGAAAGAAAGCCACGACTGCCATGTTGCCATGGTAATTTCTCGCACTGAGAACATGAACAATTCATATAACGCTGCCTGATGTGATCGCAGCCCAGGCACACAAGGCAGCTCTTATGACCCCCAGAAGTGGAGAGAAATTCGAACGCATACAGGAACTACACAGGGGCAGAAAGACATCTTTAAAAAGACACGTCCTGAAAAGGACATTCAACACCAGCTGTGTATTGCTCTTTTAGAAGCGCTGTCGAAGCGCCCAGGGGCAAAGCTGCACTATTGTGCAGAGAAGGAGAAAGCCGCTGATATGCGCCGTAGATCCAAAAGCATACACTCTGTAGAGATGAAGTGAAAAGTCTTGTGAATGCAGCACGCTGATCACATGACCACTCAGCTCCGAAATAAAATTCTGATTGGACAGACTCATTTCCCTCCCTTATCCTCCCTTATGTCCGGGGGCGGGACATGCAAATTCTGTCTGCCATTTTTTCATTGGCCTTTTCTCAAGTTCAGAGATGCGTGAGGCTCTCAAAAGAGACCCCTAGTGATGCTTCTTTGACACAATGTCGAAGTGAAGGACAGACAGGGAACTGCTCAGTACAATTGTGTTGAGAAGAATATAATCACTGAATACTATTCTGAGATGCTGTTTGGCAGCACAAGGGGACCTACACAATATTAGGCAGGTGGTTTTAGTGTTGTGGCTGATCAGTGTATGATCATAATGCTGAAGTGTGTGATTTGCCACTAGCATCACCAAATAGAATAAAAAAAATTAAGAAAACAGTTTTCAAACAGACCCCAGAAAACTCTTTCCATCTTCATTACAAGTACATTTTTTGTAATAAATATTTTGAAATCTATGCTGAAATCTTCTTAATACACAAACTTTATTCAATCCAAGGTGATGTTGGGTGCTTCGACCAGCTTCAAAAGGCCAAAGCAGAGACGCTAGTCTTCACATCTCACATTTTCCCAGTTTGTTTAAACACAGAATGGCATATTTCTCCCAGTCAGTTGCAGCAGCAGAATGTGTGGCTCATATGTGCCGCACATGGTTGGAAATGCATCGATCAAAGACGTCAATTGAGTGCATGTTTACAAAAGACCTAAAATTTCAAATAGCACAGATGGGTGCAAAAATGGTCTAAGAGGCCTTCAAAACAGCACAATAGCAAGACAGCGCACAACGGGGGATCATTTTTGAGGTTATAACTTGATATTGCATCTTTTAAAAGTGCCGTGAGATATATGATAACGGTCAAATGTGCACAGTGTAAATTTATGTAGAAAAACATTTAAATCCAGATAGGTACATGAAGATGTCCTGAGAAAGTCCAATTTGGATGAATTTGCCATGATAGGCCAATCTCTCTCCGATTCACTTGTGTGTCTGAATGAGAACCAGTGGGCAGGGCCAAGGGTGTAATGACAGAAAATAGGTGTTGATGTATTGCTGTAGTGGTAGTCATATGCATATGTACAGTATATGGTCCTTGTGACACCACAAGTTCAACAACCCCCCAAAAAAAAATTGCAGCTTGATTTAAATAAATGCTCTTTCTATATTAAGGAGGAAGTTTTCAGTTCTGAAACTTACAATATGTTTTAATAATACATTGACCTCTTATATTTCAAAAGTTCAAGGAAAATATTTTCCTCATGTCATGACCCTTTAAAAAAAAACAGGGCTCCATTTCCCAAAAGCATCGAAAGTCTAAGTTGATTGTAGAAACCATTGGCGCCAATGGTCTCTACGATCAACTTAAGCTTGCGATGCTTTTGGGAAATGCAGCCCTGAGCATTTTTATAGTGCAAAAGAGCAACAGTGTTACACTTTTCTGTGAATTCAACCTACAAATAGCTTACTTATACTTGTCTCTGCATAGTAAGCGGGGACTTGAAAAATTATTTAAACATTGAAAAATTTTTGAATTTACAGAAAAATTAATTAATTTAAAAAAATATATATTTTAACATTTTACATTTACATAAATTACACTATTATAAAAGTATTTCAGGGAGATGTTGATAGTTCAAGTTCAAAGAAATGCTGCTAAACTGAATGAAAGCACATGCAAACTGTGATCATTAGTTGTCTATGACTTTGTTGGATGGTGTAAATTAACAGGTTACTGAACTGCTAAATGTGACAGCTGATAAATCAATAAGCCGATCCTCTTACCTTCTCACTCTCCTTCTTAACAGATCCACTCCACTCTTTACCCATCAGCCAGGCAGTTAATCAATGTGATTATCCTCGAAAGAGATCAGAGAGAAAGAGAGAGAGAGAGAGAGACATGTAAAATTTGAGTGACAAGTATATCAAGCAGAATAATGGAAAAGAGTGTTGAATGATGAATATGATGCTATTGATTGTACTGAGTGAATTTAATTATTGTGTTATAAATAAGAGTGTTCACATGCACACAAATATGCTGATGACTTCCAAAAACCATCTTATTAAAAAAATCTGACAAAACAAGAACTCGTCTAGGTTAGTATTGTAACCTCCATTCCCTCATGGAGGGAACAAGATGATGTGTCGAACGAAGAGACACTAGGGGTCTTTCTTGAAGGTTACCTCTGTTACCTCTAAACTTGAGAAAAGACCGAATTTGTATGTCCCTCCCCCGGACATACGGGCATAAAAAGAGGAAATCGTGCATCTGTCCATTCAGGTTTTGCACTGAGGAGCCGAGAATAAGATTCGGCTGTTAAAGTGGCTCAGTACAGCGTCATGGCCGGGGAGACACAACATCAAGCAGCACCACGGTTTATGTACGAATCAGGCTGGTTTTTCAAATTCTCCCAACTGTTTCGTTCAAATCCTTTGTGTGTCCGCTCCTTATCACCCACATCTGGTATTAGCTCCGTTGCGCTGGATCTGACCCAGCCATCTTTCTTTCCCTAAACATTCAAATAATCGTTGGCTCCGCCCTTTCTGACCTAGCCCTCCATTTTGAATTCGGTTCG